>NC_051178.1:53392040-53586930 GCF_013339695.2 Rhipicephalus sanguineus
CTGCCTGTCGGAACATAGCGAAAGGAATGGTCACACCCTACACACACCGTATCCTGACATCAATACACCCCACTTTGTTACACAGGGTGCGTATCGTCTGGACACCTGGACACGCCTCTCTCCATGGCAATGAAGGCGCTAATGCGGTAGCTCGAGAGCTCACAAACCGGGCGCCATCGGAAGAGCTGTCCAACCCAGACGATGCACCAACAGCACCACTCAACTACACTGAAACGCTACAACACTACCGACAAAGCCGCATGTACTTCCCACCACCACACAAATCACTCAACCGAGAAGCCGCTGTTGCCTGGCGGCAGCTTCAGACTAATTCATTCCCCTGCCTTTACATCCTTCATCTCTTCCACCCCACACAATATCCCTTATACTACCCCTATTGTGGAGCGAAGCCCACGGTGTTCACTGCACCTGGGAATGTCCACAACCACCGGGCTGCCGCCCTATTCCTTCACCCTCACAATCCTCTTGGGAGACTGCGCTGACCAGCTCAGAGCCGCAGGAGCAGCGTCGGCTGATCCAGCGGGCACGTTGTGTGGCGCGAGCCAATGGGGCCCTGAACTAAGGGCTCCACCCGACGAGGATAATCCTTGAGGCCTTCACAAATAAAAGTTTTCTCTCTCTCTCGCCAGCAGCAGCCGCAGTGGCGCTGCCTGTCCAATTTGAAACAGCAACGCACGAGCCCTATAGCGTTCGTCAGCGTCTGAAACAGTGCTGCAAAAGCCGCATCCCAGAGCCACCGAAAGTCGACTTTGACAGCAAATTTTCGCGGAGCATAAAATTTTCTTTAGGCGCAGTCCTCCATGCCGGGTTTATAACTTACCCTAGAGAGGCGGCTTTCAACTGCGTAAGCATTTCTATGCCGTCTCAGCGAGAAAACAGTACGTCCGCCCAACTGTCACGTGAGACGTTGGTAATAGCTGTAAAGAATTTAGTGTCTAGAGGAAAATAAGTTTTCTTAACGTTTCTGCACGTGCACAAAGCTTTTGAACCTCATTATACGCAATCATTAGGTGTCGTTCCTATTTGGATCCACATTGCCACTATAGTCAAGCAACATTCCTTGATCGACGACTTCTAATCCTTTCATCATCATCATCATCATCATCATCATCATCATCATCATCATCATCTACATCAGTCTGTCTACGCCCACTGCAGAGCAAAGGCTCCATCAACCCGGTCCTGTGCTTTCTGCTGCCACGTTATACCTACAAACTTCGTAATCTCATCTACCCACCTAATTTTCTGTTTTTGTGCTCGGCAGCTCTAGAGAGACAGCGACCGAGCGAAACCGAGGAGAAGGGGGGCGGCGCCCGAGGAAGTGGGCCGCGGCCCTCTCGGACCCGCGGGAGTAGCTCGGGAGCAAGGCCTCGAGCACAACGCACGAGACTGACGTAATGGCCGCGTCGCCATGAAAGCTCGTCCTCCCTGCGTGGACCGAGCCTCATCATCTCTGCAGGCATTTCATAAAGATGTTCTCTCTCTCTCTCTGTGCTACCCACCTAATTTTCTAATTTTCCCCCTCACGCGTTTGCCATCTCTTGGAATCCAGTCAGTTACCCTTAATGACCACCGGTTATCCTGCCGACGTGCTACGTGCCCGGCCCATATCCATTTCTTCTTGATTTCAACTATGATATCCTTAACACCCGTTTGTTCCCTGACCCACTCTGCTCTTTTCCTGTCTCTTAAGGTTACACCTATCATTTTCCTTTCCATCGCTCGCTGGGTCGTCCTCATTTTAAGTTGAACCCTCTTTGTAAGTCTCCAGTTTTCTGCTCCGTAGGTAAGCACTAAGCTTTTCAAGTTTCCATTATACCCTGAATCTCCGTGTTGTTTAGCTTTACACCATATGTTGCTGATTGCTTCGCTACTCATTAGCACCAATAATATTTAGTATTTAACAAAGTCAATGTGATTGATTAAACTGTTACGCACTCGCATTTTTCATCCTTCTATCTTCCAGACAAATAAATACAGGACCGACGCTACGTGGAAGATGGAACAGTAAGAAGGCATATGGGTATAGACTGTTACATCCTTTTTGAAAAGGCAGCCGCCGCGGTGGTACAGCGGTCACGGCTTCTCGACCGAACGGCGCGTGTGCGATCCTGGCCACGGCGGCCGCAATTTCCATGGAGGCGAAATGCGATACCCCGTTTCATACATCAGGTGTACGGCTGATGCGTGAGCAAGATGCGTGAGTACGCGCGTCTGACGCTTGGCTTTCGTCGTTGTAAAGGTTCGTGCGCACCACGCTCGAGCCCGCGCGTTATACCTCCCTACGGGCTTCAAATGAAACACCAAAAAGCGAAAACAAAGAGACGCCATGTGGTCCAGAACTACTTATTGGCAACCGTATAGCGGGGTTTGCTTATATCAGAGACACAAAGCATCTTCATTTGTTGAACTATTTCATTGGACTAATTCAAAATCATTGGACTATTTCTTGGCGCGAACGCATCTACTGTACGTCTCGCTAGCCTCCACGGTGTTGCACCTGATGTGTACTTAAATTTAGGTCATGGTAATTAATCCCAGGAGGTCGATATTACCGGAGTCCTCCACTGCGGCGTGCCTCATAATCATAACATGTTTGCGGCTCGTAAAACCTCAGCTATTAAATAGTATCCGTTAGTCCACCTTGCGAAAAGGTCGATTAATTGACGGAAAAACTCTCATAGATAAGGATTCAACGAATAATGGCTGAGGTGGCGAACGATCAATCGTTAATCGAATAAAAACCCAGCACTTGTTCCGCGTACGAATACAACCGATGAGCGAAGCTCCTTAAAAATTTGCCCCCACCTCACCGAAGGGAATCGTGAGGAAATGCGAATGCATTTCTTGCGCCGAGAGTACACGGCGTAGTAATTTTAATGGCGTAACTTAATGGCGAGACGAGAATTTGTACCGTAACCATTTATTTTACAGATTCATCAGCACCTGTTTGTGTTGTCATTGTACCTGACGGCCATAATCTCAGCCTTGTGGTCGCTAAAGTGTACAGTCAAAGGGTCTTTGAGAAGCGAGGACTGCCGTTGCTGTCGCAGTTCTTCGCTGAAGGGCAGGTATCGCTTGAGGAACACGTCCACACCGCCCGCTCGGCGAGTGGCAACGGCGCGCGCGCACGCAGCAGAGTCGTACCGCCGAGCTCCCACGATGCGAGCGCCCTCACATGCCAGAGCGCGCTCCTCCTCTCCACTCACTCTCCGCTACTCCGCCCGCACCACATGCTCCGGTTGCTAGGGGCGAGGATAAGCGCGCGCGCCCGCAGCTGTTGCTATGGAAGAGGGAGTGAAAGCGGAGAGGTAACACCTGCCGGCGCGCGGACACCGACAGACGCCTGACATGCCCCGAGTAAGAAATGCATTCGCATTTAAAATGGGACGCAAACGACTATGCACCTGATCCAGGGTGTAACAAAAATAGTTCAGGCGTTGACACTCCGCTCCACGGCCCGTGCAGATAGTGTGAGACGATTTCAGTGCCCAGCGCCCCCCACGCAACTGCGGCCGGCGCAAGTATTATGACGACGAGCTGCGTATGTAGAGTCCGTAACGGCGTTGCGTACCTGAGAACGCAGCGTTAGAACCACGGTGTGGGAAGCATCTTATTAGGCAGTTTTAGAATAGCGTACGGAAAGCTTTGCGTTGGGTTTCCGCGCAACTGCGCATGCGTCGTACGCTAACCGCTTGCGGGCTCCCGTTAAGTGACTGAAACAGCGGGCCGCAAACGCTAACTTAGCGTACGCTATTTTAAAACTGCCTATTTTTCCGACACCATGCCGTGGAGGCAGCTGCGGCTTTCACCGCACGTGATATTTTTCGGTCGCGAAAAACGCGGCATGTGTTTCTAGCGCTTGCTGCCAGCGTGCACGGCGCTTTAAGGAGAAAGCAAGGAGAAAAACAAAAAGAAAAAAAAACACATTATCTCCCCCTAAGGGCCACCATGCTGAGATACGAAAGCATCGCGGGGGGTGCGCATCAAGTTTCCGTTTCTCTTGTGTGACTTATGAGACGGTGGTTGTCGAGGCGTTTGAATTACCGCTTGCCGACGCTGACATTTACGTTTGGCTTCCCGAGCCCTTCTCTGCCACTAGCGCCGACGTTGACGTTGTTCATGGCGTTTGCCACACCGTTGCACAGAGAGAGCATGACGGAAGCGCAGTGAACGCGCGCTTTCGCAGCCTCGCAGCTTTGAGATTCGTTTGCCGGCGTTGCCGCTTACGCTAAGCTTAGCGAGCGTTCATAGCGCCGTTGCGAAGGAGAGTGCAACGGGAGCGAGCGCACGCCGGCATTATATACGAGCGCACAGCTGTGGCGGAGAGAGAGAAATGGGAGAGGAGAAACGAAGCGGAGACAGTGCTCACGCCACCTTCTCCACCCCACTTCTTCGCGCTCACGAGAGGAGATAGGGGAGTGTTGGCGCATGCGCAGTATGGGTGTGGACGCCGAAGAACAGACACTGCCCCGAGCATAAGATAAACTCGACTTACTGCGCAACCAGCAGGAAAGAAGAAGGGAGACAGGAAAGAGCACAGCTCTTTCCTGTCTCCCTTCTTCTTTCCTGCTGGTTGCGCAGTAAGTCGAGTTTACAAGTATGAACCAACTAGTCTGCAAAGAAGTTTTGAGCATAAGATGCTTTCGCATCTAAAACATGCCTCCGCCTCGTCGCGCTCGGTCCCCACGTCGCAGCGCACACCACGAAACTGCGGCCGGCGCATGTGCTATCCGCCTCGTGCGCTGCTACTTTCAGTTGTACTGGTGGCGCCACCAACGGGGAACGGTGGCGAAAGGTGGATACGCGCGGCTCATAGAAGCCGTGGGCAAAGCGCCCGTTACTCGCTGTTTTTCTATTCATTTTTCATTCTGGTTTGATATTTGTACTGCCGACGCTGCTCCACTAGACAACCATGCCGTTTGTTACGTCGATTATTCTATATTATTTGTTTTAAAAGGACAGGCCCGTTTTTATATGCGTGCGCGCGATGCACTGCGTACGTTTCTTACGTGCATGTGTCCAAGTTGTTTGCGTGATCTGTTAACACAGATGAAATAAAAACTGTTGCGGTACAAAACAGCATTCTTGTTTTATTGAACACCCCAAACAGTACAACAACAATGACTATTACGGCTGTATGCCTGCTTAAGAAACGCACATAAGACACGCGTTTTATCTTCGCCCAACACTCGTAGCACTCAACTAGGCCAAGAAAACCAAAATCTAACTTGCTCATCATTTTAACAGCCTTCACACAGCTGCATAATAATGCGTGAAAGTACTTTAGCAAATGACCAACAAACATTCACACATCGTTTTTTTTGTTCACAGACCACGTTAACATATGAGAAAGTTCTAACTGCATTGCAATCACATATTTCGGAATATCTAATCACTTTCACCATTGAAGCCACAATCCTCTAACACATGCGCTTTAAATTGAGCATGGCATTACTCAGACTTATATAGGAAATGCGCACGCGGGGCATTACTCAGATTTATATAGGAAATGCGCACGCGTGTAATGTATCTCGCATGCTAGATTCTCCTTTGGTACGTGCAACTCAACATAAAATGCGATTCTAGAAGTAATGTTCGTGGAGTAGCGAGCATATAGAAGAGCAACTACTTACAGCTTCACTTACCTTTGCAAAAACGGTATTCCAATTGCAATTCAATATTAACCGACGCAACAACGATAACAACACACTTGTTGCACACAGGCGTACCAGGTTGACGCGCGAGGCCAAGCGCGGAATTTTAAGTGTAGCACTATCGTGCGCGTACAGTACGCTAGAATATTCTGGCACAATGTCGTCAAGCTTGCAGTCACTTCAGCGGTTCCCACGATGTAGCACCAGTTGACGTCCTCGCGTCATCAAACTGCTACGACGCCGAGAACTACACACACAGCTGACTTGGAAAAACGCGGTCTTGCAGGAGGCCATCTTGTCCAGCAACCAACGGACAAAAGTACACAGCTGAGGCGTCTGAAACATTGCTGTTGACGAGATGGCAGCTGAACGAAATCAGGGCTCATCGTCCGACGTGTGGCCACCGCCCTAACACAATATTAACGTTGCAACGTTCAAGGAAGACGCGACGAAAGCGACGAGCCCAGCCGGTCTTGTCGGGCGCGCTACTGCACAGTGCAGAGCGCACGCTCTCACGGCCACCGAAAGAAATAAAAGAAAGTGGAGAGAGGAGTTAGCTTGGAGCATGGCCAGTCGGTGGAAGCAAGAGGACGTGTTGCGTCGGCGGTGTGGCGTATTGTCGAGAGATGGCGCTAGATTGTTTTTGCGCAACGGAATCGCAACTTCATTGAAAATGCATGGGATCCTATGGGGGTTTGTGAGAGGGTGAAACCGCCTGAGCCGAGCGGTGGCGCCACCATACCGATGCACGAGGCGGATAGCCGAAAATTATCTGGACGCGCTCTTCGTCGCGGCGGGCGGAGAGTGTCAACACCTTATTTTTCTTACACCGTGGCCTGATCTCGCTGCTGACTTGCATGAAGGCGGTAGGGTGGGGAGCGAGTGGGGGGAGCGTCTGCTGCGCTCGCTGGGGGGCACGACTGAGCGAATAAATGTGCGGCGCGCGCAGCGCAGGATGAGGAAGACAGGTGGGAGAGGGGTGCGAGCGGTGATGCGGTGGGTACCTTCGACGGCAGCGACGCAACGCCGCGCGCGGCGTTCGGTGCGCGCAGCTTTTTATTGTGTTTTTGCGCCGGGGCCGCGTGGGGAGACAATCTGCTACTTCCTTCGACAAAGCGCCCGTGGTGCGCTAGAATGATCGTTGTCATTTCACAATCCACGATAAAGGTGGTGATAGTGAAGATGACCTTTAAAACCAGTTGCGCACAGAGCTTATTTCTATTAACCTCGAATTTCTTCTGCGCTAGAACCAATCCGCTCATGGCCTAAACATTTCCTGTTATATCACCGGCCACTGCAACCTAAAGCGATGCTTAAGAGAAGGGAGCTTCGACGGCGCGGAGGAGTGCGGGCCTAGGGAGGTTAGCTCCTAAAAAGTTAATCGACCATCCTCACATGCAACGAAAAATATCGATGTCATCGTACCTGCTTTGGGAGAAGGCTTCCACGAGTGGAACTCGGCTGAATATACCAACGCCCGTCTCCACAACTTGGACCCAACTCTACAGCTCCGTATTCCGTAGGGAATAGCTAGAGCTGAGGAGACGCTCCTGAGCCGCCTGTGGCTCGGGGTGGCCTTCAAGAATGCTTACTCGTTTCAAATCGGAATGGCCAGCAGCCCGACATGCGATAACTAGCTTCGAGGAGACAATCGCCCATCTTCCCTGTGAGTGTCCCCGCTTCAGTGCACCAAGACAATAACTGGCAAAAGTGTTAGATAGACTTGTCAATCGCCCATTGTCGCAGGAAAAGGCCTTAGGACACTGGCCGAAAGCGTCCTCGGCAGGGAAAGGTTTGATAGCGTTCTTGCGCTTCTTGCGGACAACTAGACTCAGAGAAAGACTTCAAGTAGTATCGTTTATCGCATTGCTGTTATTTTTTTCTCTCTCTCTCTCGTTTTAACATCTCTTTATCACCTTTTATTCCCCTTACCCCCTTCCCCAGCACAAGGTAACCAGCCGGTCTGAGAACTGGCTAACCTCCCTGTCCTTCCGTTTTCCTTTTCCTCCTTCCACGAGGGCTCACTTGTGCAGAGTTGAACTGAGTAGCTTCTGCCGCACTTGCAGCAAGAAGAGAATGCCACTCTGCGGGAAGCTGCGTCAGCGGCGCCACAGACACAGCCCTAATGGCGAGACGCGAGCCCGCAGATTAATGGCGAGACGCGAGCCCGCGAGCCCGCAGAGCTCTTTTACGCGGTGCCCCATGATGAACTGTTTCTCGCAGTTAAAGACTGCATTGATGAAAATGGTGCGGTTGCTTTCCAAAATGCCGCAGGCATGTCAGTAGGAAACCTTTTAGCCCTTTTAGAATTTTACCTCCAGACCACTTTTATCAAATTTGACGACCAGATTTACCTTCAAAAGAAAGGCATCTGTATTGGTTCATGCATCGCGCCTGTGTTGTGTCATATCTTTTTATCATCCATCGATCGCTCTTTACACGATCGTTTTAATTCTTCTAACAATGACAAGGTCCTTAAAGTTTTTCGTTATGTGGACGACTTCTTAGTTCTTTTTAACAAGTGCTCATCCTCGTATGAGCATGCGCAGAAGTGTGTGCTAGAAGATTTTAAACATCATGGGAAAGGGCTAACCTTCACTTTTGAACGTCCGGAAGAAAGTAGGCTTCAGTTTTTAGATTTGCAATTGACGTTCAACGAAAGTCATGTTTGCTGGGCGTACTCTCCGCGTGCACAAAAAGAGCTCCTTCCGTACAATTCAGCTCACTCAAAAACGGTAAAGAGAGGCATCGCTACTCTCTGTTTAGATTCAGCACTTCGGAAGTCGTGCATTCACAAGGTGCAGGATAGTTTTAACCTTCAATTGGGGAGGCTCTTTTCAGCCGGCTTCCCTGGGTCGGTCGTCTTGTCTGTTGCTGAAACGCTGCTTAAGAAGTTGAAGCACCGTTGCTACTCGGATGCCGCGAAGCCCCTGGTGGGCGCCCAGAGGCCAGAAGTGGTGCCGTACATGCATAAGGTCACACATAGCCTGAAAAAAGTGGCTAGCCAGTTCAACGTGCCATTGGCTTTCTCGGCCCCCCAGAAGCTCGCTCAGCTGAGCCGTCGCACCACCTGTGCGGAGGAAAAGGGAGGCTGCAAAAAGAACCATGAACGACGTTTCGTTCAGTGTACGAGATTCCCCTGACCTGCGGCAAAGTATATATCGGCCAGACGGGGCGCTGCCTCAATGACCGGCTCAGGGAACACGCAAGAAATCTAATTAACAAAGAGCGAAGCCATCTTGTCGACCATTGCATGACATGCCCGAATTGTGAACCACGTTTCCGATGCGCAAAAATTGTAGGTAGAAGCAGACAAAAAACGGCTCGTGAAACGTTAGAAGCGTTTCTAATCAGGAAAGCAGGTGAGGCGTGTGTCAGCGACACTTCCATTGCGCTTTACAAAGCTGAAATTGATTTTCTTTCGCGATATTTTTGATGTTTTCCGAGGATTGTTGTGACGTTGCGCCTGCGCGGCCTGTTGGTATATATGCCTGGAGATCTGCCTTCAATAAATCAGTTGTTAGTTTGCGCCTGTGCTCGTCTGGTCTTCTCTTGTGTTGTGTGGTGTTGCGCCTTTAACGATGGTTCCCAAGCCCGCAGATGGCCGTAAATCGTTTTACGTGGATGCCCGATGCGCACATGGTACTCGGTAAATGCCGCGACAAGCGCAAGCGCCACTACCGGCACCACCGGCGCGGCGCTCCCTGGCTCACCCCCATCTAAGAATGGCACCGCCCGAGCCCGACGCCCGCATCGGGCGTCCGAGACGGTGATCCAAACTAACCCACTTAACGGCCAGTCCGAAGCGCGCGTCTCGCTTCTAGGGCTGCGTCTGTGTCGTCGCTGACGATTCTTTCAGCCGCGTCCCATTCTCATCTCTTTGCAAGTGCGGAAGCAGCCAACGACTTCAAGTGCTTACAAGTCGAAGCGTTCCCCTAAAGCAGGTACGATGTCATCGATGGTTTCCGTTGAATGCTTTCGCGGTAGCCCGTTAAATCATAACATCGTCGCATGTCGGGGTGCACTGTTTCTTCTATCGCAGTGGCTCTGCTGTAGATTCCTGCGTAAAAACAGTCGCTTAAGTATTGTTCGCTGGTCTCTATGCAGCGTATTGAACAGCAGTTGTTTTCAGAAAAGTGAAGGCGGCTCTTTGAGAATATCGTGAGTAAAAGCTTCGTAGGCTTGCGGGAAGTGAAAACCGTGATAGGGCCGCTTGCATTGAATTCGAACACTGCATTGGATCCTTCTGAAAAAAATAACAAACAAACAGTCAAACTCGCAGCATGATCCTAGGGGGTTGCCTATTTGATGGTAAGCGTAGAGCCGGTGCGGCCTTCCCTGCAACGTTGTCGCGCGGAGTAGGCGTATTTCGCCTCTTTAGCGCTCTTCACCCTCTGTAGTTGCCCAATGAAAGGCGCACCCAAACGCATCAAGTTTTCGCAAAGTCGTTACTTTCCTGCATTGCAGAATCTTCCATTACAGCTTTCGATTCTGATTGTATTCTACCGCCAGGAAATATTCGAAGGAACCCTTTTTACGTGGATAGTTGACGCTAATTTTATACTGACGTCACGGAATATTCCAACGAGACCTTTTTACACCAGCAGTTGCTTATGTACCGTCAGTAAAACTATTTCATATGGTACAGCCCACGTTGTCAGAAAAATTGTTTCGTAAACCGTGGTTCAGACATATTGCAATTCTGGAAGCTTTGTGTTTGATTAAAAAGCACAAAAGACAAAGAGCGACCTGAGCTCGAGTAAACCGCCGATGCTTTAGAGGCGTCAGTCAGGTAAAAACCTATCGTTACTTGCAATATGAAGAGTGAAGCGGTAAGTACACCACTAACGTACTTTGCACACCTTTTGAGATACAATTCTTGTTAATGTCGGGCGCACCTAGCAGGGAAAATATGAAAAAAAATATTTCACCCGCGGCCTCAGAGATTGGAGCGAAGTCAAGAACTGCTCTATGCACGCAACTCGATAGAACGCCCCGGGGCGATTTCTCTACGTCTACCACTTCGAGCGTATCTATCTATCTATCTATCTATCTATCTATCTATCTATCTATCTATCTATCTATCTATCTATCTATCTATCTATCTATCTATCTATCTATCTATCTATCTATCTATCTAGCTACGACTTTATGCTATCGTGGCCGTTTCGTTATTTGGCTGTATCCAAAAATTGAGATAGCGTGAGAACAGTGTACGACGAACATAAGTGACAGGTGGTAGCATGAAAATATGGCATTCATGTCATGCACGGCATGATTTACATGCCTGGGTCTTGATGTTGTCGCGGTCGTGTCGTTACATTTATATACACGAAAATTGGTATGTCGTGACAAGAGAGCACAAGAAACATAAATGGCATGTAGTAGCATGAAAATTATGACATGCGTGTCACGTACGGTATGATTAACATGCCACGCTTATGGTGCGCTTGCAGCGGTTTCGCTAGCTTTATATATACCGAAATTGGCTTGGCGTGGCATGACTGTATGGCGAACATAAATAAGAGGAGATAACATGAAAATCATGTTACCACCTGAGCGTGTCATGTACGGTATAATTTACATGCCACGCTTATGGTGCGCTTGCAGCGGTTTCGCTAGCTTTATATATACCGAAATTGGCTTGGCGTGGCATGACTGTATGACGAACATAAATAAGAGGAGATAACATGAAAATCATGTTACCACCTGAGCGTGTCATGTACGGTATAATTTACATGCCACGCTTATGGTGTGCTCGCAGTGGTATAGCTAGCTTTATATATACCGAAATTGGCTTGGCGTGGCATGAATGTATGACGAACATAAATAAGAGGAGATAACATGAAAATCATGTTACCACCTGAGCGTGTCATGTACGGTATAATTTACATGCCACGCTTATGGTGCGCTTGCAGCGGTTTCGCTAGCTTTATATATACCGAAATTGGCTTGGCGTGGCATGACTGTATGACGAACATAAATAACAGGAGATAACATGAAAATCATGTTACCACCTGAGCGTGTCATGTACGGTATAATTTACATGCCACGCTTATGGTGCGCTTGCAGTGGTTTCGCTAGCTTTATATATACCGAAATTGGCTTGGCGTGGCATGACTGTATGGCGAACATAAATAAGAGGAGATAACATGAAAATCATGTTACCACCTGAGCGTGTCATGTACGGTATAATTTACATGCCACGCTTATGGTGCGCTTGCAGCGGTTTCGCTAGCTTTATATATACCGAAATTTGCTTGGCGTGGCATGACTGTATGGCGAACATAAATAAGAGGAGATAACATGAAAATCATGTTACCACCTGAGCGTGTCATGTACGGTATAATTTACATGCCACGCTTATGGTGTGCTCGCAGCGGTTTCGCTAGCTTTATATATACCGAAATTGGCTTGGCGTGGCATGACTGTATGGCGAACATAAATAAGAGGAGATAACATGAAAATCATGTTACCACCTGAGCGTGTCATGTACGGTATAATTTACATGCCACGCTTATGGTGCGCTTGCAGCGGTTTCGCTAGCTTTATATACCGAAATTGCTTGGCGTGGCATGACTGTATGACGAACATAAATAACAGGAGATAACATGAAAATCATGTTACCACCTGAGCGTGTCATGTACGGTATAATTTACATGCCACGCTTATGGTGTGCTCGCAGCGGTTTCGCTAGCTTTATATATACCGAAATTGGCTTGGCGTGGCATGAGTGTATGGCGAACATAAATAAGAGGAGATACATGAAAATCATGTTACCACCTGAGCGTGTCATGTACGGTATAATTTACATGCCACGCTTATGGTGTGCTCGCAGCGGTTTCGCTAGCTTTATATATACCGGAATTGGCTTGGCGTGGCATGACTGTATGACGAACATAAATAACAGGAGATAACATGAAAATCATGTTACCACCTGAGCGTGTCATGTACGGTATAATTTACATGCCACGCTCATGGTGTGCTCGCAGTGGTTTCGCTAGCTTTATATATACCGAAATTGGCTTGGCGTGGCATGAATGTATGACGAACATAAATAACAGGAGATAATATGAAAATCATGTTAACACCTGAGCGTGTCATGTACGGTATAATTTACATGCCACGCTCATGGTGTGCTCGCAGTGGTATAGCTAGCTTTATATATACCGAAATTGGGTTGGTGTGGCATGACTGTATGGCGAAGATAAATAACAGGAGATAACATGAAAATCATGTTACCACCTGAGCGTGTCATGTACGGTATAATTTACATGCCACGCTCATGGTGTGCTCGCAGTGGTTTCGCTAGCTTTATATATACCGAAATTGGCTTGGTGTGGCATGACTGTATGGCGAAGATAAATAACAGGAGATAACATGAAAATTATGTTACCACCTGAGCGTGTCATGTACGGTATAATTTACATGCCACGCTCATGGTGTGCTCGCAGTGGTATCGCTAGCTTTATATATACCGAAATTGGCTTGGTGTGGCATGAATGTATGACGAACATAAATAACAGGAGATAATATGAAAATCATGTTACCACCTGAGCGTGTCATGTACGGTATAATTTACATGCCACGCTCATGGTGTACTCGCAGTGGTTTCGCTAGCTTTATATATACCGAAATTGGCTTGGTGTGGCGTGACTGTATGGCGAAGATAAATAACAGGAGATAACATGAAAATCATGTTACCACCTGAGCGTGTCATGTACGGTATAATTTACATGCCACGCTCATGGTGTGCTCGCAGTGGTTTCGCTAGCTTTATATATACCGAAATTGGCTTGGTGTGGCATGACTGTATGGCGAAGATAAATAACAGGAGATAACATGAAAATCATGTTACCACCTGAGCGTGTCATGTACGGTATAATTTACATGCCACGCTCATGGTGTGCTCGCAGTGGTTTCGCTAGCTTTATATATACCGAAATTGGCTTGGCGTGGCATGAATGTATGACGAACATAAATAACAGGAGATAATATGAAAATCATGTTACCACCTGAGCGTGTCATGTACGGTATAATTTACATGCCACGCTCATGGTGTGCTCGCAGTGGTATCGCTAGCTTTATATATACCGAAATCGGCTTGGTGTGGCATGACTGTATGGCGAAGATAAATAACAGGAGATAACATGAAAATCATGTTACCACCTGAGCGTGTCATGTACGGTATAATTTACATGCCACGCTCATGGTGTGCTCGCAGTGGTTTCGCTAGCTTTATATATACCGAAATTGGCTTGGCGTGGCATGACTGTATGACGAACATAAATAACAGGAGATAATATGAAAATCATGTTACCACCTGAGCGTGTCATGCGCGGTATAATGTACATGCCACGCTCATAATGCACTCGCGGCCGTTTCGCTATGTTGATATATACCAAAATTGGTATGGCGTGACATGACTGTATGGCGAACATAAATGACAGGTTTCAACATGAAAATGATGGCATGCATGTCATGTACGGTATGATTTACATGCTACGCTCATGGTGCGCTCGCGGTGGCTTCGCTAGCTCGATATTAGGCAGTTTTAGAATAGCGCACGCAAAGCTTTGCGTTGACTTTTTGCGCAACTGCGCATGCGTCGTACGCTAACCGCTTGCGGGCTCCCGTTAAGTGACGGAAATAGCGGGCCGCTAACTTAGCGTACGCTATTCTAAAAGTGCCTATTGTCACGGGGTCGTGACATCGAGGACGGCAGCAGTCGGCGTGTCCAATATGAAGCTCTTTGTTTGGTCGAACTTGTGGCCGGGAGTCGGACAGTCAAACAGCAATGCACACTGTACACTGATAGCGGCGAACAGAGCGCCGGCAGCCGATAAACTGAACATCGCTGGGATGCGCCGTCTTGTATACATCACGCATCGAACTTCTCAGCCTTATCTCTGGCGGTCGCGCAAGCTCTGGAATAATCTTCACTATTCGCGTCATGTGCGCAATCTTAAAGGACCCCTGACACCGAATTTGGAAGCTCGAGATGCTTGTGTTGTTTGATAGTCCTGCATGCGGGGGCACTTCTGACCGATTATGAGTGACGAGCGTTGCCTTTAAGATATTTTAATTTCGTTTTCAAGTAAGCCTGAGTGCTCATCTGAATTTTGAACTCTTACCAACATAACCACTAGTATGGCGCAGACGTAGGCCCCTTGTGACGTTGCAGAGGTAAAGCAAGTGTTGTCGACGTCACAGACAGAAATATGCGCGGTGCATTGCGGTATAACTGCGAAGCATGTATGCTCTTTGCTCCTCCTACGTTCTCTTTCTTCGGTACGTGTCGGCAGGCAGCGTGAGCTCTCCGTGTGTGTGTTCTCCAGCTGGAAGTTCAACAAGCGCGTAGCTGACGTCACCCAATACTGAGCGCACGTCATCACGCGTGCCCCGAGGCGCGACCGCCGCGGCGCGGCGCTAGTTTCTTATCCTCTTTCGGCGCGCGTTTTGAACCTACACTAAAAATGACCATAATTAACGCTGCTAGGATTAATTACACATCACGTAGGAGCATTTGCGGTGTCATTCCGTGATTACAAGACCTACTTATTACAACATAAATTTCACAAACAAAAAATCGGCTGTCAGGGGCCCTTTAACAAAATGATCTACTACAATCTGAAATATTCCCAGAAATTTTAACGCGCTTGGCGCAAGGCAGCAGCTACGCGTGCAATGGGCCGGTAACAGAAAACATGCAATGAAAGGAGCTCGAGTGGAAGTCTATACCAAAATTAGTGTAGCGTGTCGGGAGTGTATGCAGAACACAAGTGACACGTTAAGAGATGCTAATCGTGACATGCATGTCGTGTAGGTCATGGTTTACATGGCACTGCTTTGGTGCTCGGCAGCAGTTTCGATCACTGGATACAGACCAAAATTGGTATACCATGGCGCTAGTGCGTGGTTGTATTTCATTCTGGTCGGCCTGCGCATCGGGACGAGACACGAACAGAAGGCAAGACAAACTGCACTCGTTTTTCTTGCCTTCTCTTTGTGTCTCTTCCCGCTGCGCAGTTCGAGCAGAATGAACTCGTACCAACTCGCCCAAGTCACCACACTGCTTACTCATATTCCGTGATGGTAGTGCGTGCAAAAATAAATAACAATTCGTGCATTGTATTACCAGAATACACGTTTCATTATCACGGTATACATCTCATCCCACGTGGCATGCATGCATGACACACATGTGATAGGGAAGGACATGTCATGACATGAATGCCTTGGTTTGTCTCCAAGACAAGCAATGCCATGTAGGCCGCCTTCGCCTTCCATCCGCGTGCCTTAGCAGTCCTAATTAGCGGCTGCATTTATTTCTGGACATGCTGTAAACTTTTTTTGGTGTTACGAAACTAAAACCGAAGCGAAAAAATTTGCGCTGAACCGCTAATTGCCTGGCAACTACTTCGGGATTCGATGAGATAAGCTTCTCGGCTCTTCTGTGCCGTTGAGCAGCATTTGCGCTCTCCTTCTCCATGGCGTTACCCACCTGCAAACGCCTGTCAGGGGCGCTATCAAGCGGCTCTGACAGGCGGATAGCTGGCGAATAGAAAGCGAATAGCTGCGCGCGCGCTGGCGCCAATACGTCTGCCAAGGCTACGACGTCCCTCCTCTGGAAAGCGCAGACCGGCGGCGGCGAGTCGCGCGCGGCGGTGGCGGAGTCTGCGCGCGCCGGCGCCAGCTTGTCTGCCGCGGCTACGACGCCACTCCTCCCGAACGAATGCGCAGACAAGCAGCGGCGAGCCGCGCGCGGTGGTGGCGGATAGCGCGTGAGATGCCGGCTCCGGTGAGCCAGCTGTGTGACATCACTGATCCTCGCGCATGCGTAGCACGGCTCATGACGATCCACGCGACATCGGCTCCGGCTAGGCAAGTGTAGGTAACGCTACAAAAAATTGCGGCAGCTACGCACTAAAGGTGCGAAGACTGAGGAAATAGCAGAGCTGGTGGCCTTCCCCACCTCCTTCCCTCCTCCCCATCCTCGCTTCTCTTTCCCTCCCCTGGCTAAACTCTACTATACGAGGCTAAGCCATACTTTGCCCCTATCCCCTCCTCCTCACCTTCACATCACTCCTCCTCACACTCCCCCTTCCCAGTCCTTGCTAACTATAGTATGCTCCTTACTTGGCTTTACGTACCTTGGCATAGCTACAGGCTGGACTACCCCTCTTTTAACGTGGCTCCTCCTCGCGGAACCAGTTAATGTGGGACGACAACAGGAGTTTTGCCAAGCTTAAACAGGTTCGTTGTTAAAAAAGATGCCAGGCCTGCGGCAAAGTCACAGTGAGAGCTTGAGGGGCCGTATTTGTAAACCTGTGGCAAGCTCTCCTTGGGGCGAATACTATAATTACAGTGCAATGTACCCACTGCGCCATTAATCATCATTATTTCACGAAATAGGGAACTACCCACTACGCCTTTATTCATCATGCTGCGGAGAAGGAAGGCGACCGCTAGACATCTGCAAGGCATTACGTGTACTTTGTTTATGCTGCGGCTGATGATGCAAAATTATGGTGAGCACTTTGTAACTGGTGGGAAGCTTCAAACCGCCCACTAGTTGCGCATTTCGCATTTTGAAAGGTCAGGCGTCATTTTGCTCTTTTACCACGCTATATTACATCTATTAACGTCATTCTTTGCCTGGCGCGACCCCTGCGCGGGGTATTTTTGCGAAGGAGTTTCAAGCACCGACGTGGCTATGAGGTAGAATACTGGTAGAAGACTGTCACGCAGTGGACCTGAATTCAAGTCTCGCTCGATCCTGGATTCTCTTTGCGCATCGGGCGCGACAGCGGTTACGGACACCGGTGGCGGCGGACAGCTACGCCACCAAAATTGGCTGTTGTGATCTCACAACAGCTTTCGCTGTAAAAAAGAACTAAATTGTCAGTTTCCGAAGATTGCCATACCTCCAGACAGAGTAAATTCGAGTAAATTGAAGAAAGCACTTTCATTGCTGTAAAGTATCTTTGGTAAAGGGTTCTTTTTGAAAGCATATGAGGACATAACTACTAGTTTAGCGAAGACGAGCGGAGAGAACACGGGGCCTTTCTGTTCTTTCTTCTCGCCATTGAACACTTTGTGCTTGTAATGACGCCCTTCTCTGCTCGAGGCCAACTAGCCCAGCTATCTGCCTTCACCTTTTCTCGAAGCAGAATTGAACGCAAGCTTCACAGCGCCTGAAACAGGGAATTCTGACGACTGCAGCTGTAATATTTGCCGACTTTCTGTGCACATTTTAGGGAAATAATCCTTTGGTTGAAAAGTACAGATTTTGATGTTTTAATTTGTGCAAGGCTGAAAGCCCCTTGACTCAGTGGAAGGCAGACGGCTTATAATTTTGTGTCACGATGCCGCTTTCGCACATAAGTGGGTGCTGTTAACCCCTGCAGAGCAGAGGCTCAATTACCGAATGCCGAATGAACGCATCTGCGAACAAACAAATCATTCCAAAAGAAAACAACCTCGATGCCCTGTTCAATATCTTTGTTTACGTTGAAGTTTTCACGATATCCGCTAAGGTGAGGTACTGCCTGATGTGCAGCCAGCAGTACTCATTCAGGTCGACTAACTGAGTTCCACCATCCCGTTGACCGAGGCACTGCACACTGCACTTGACGACACCGCTGAGCCTCATGTATTCGTCCAGACCGCGAATGCTGAGCAGTGCACGCTTGATCATTGCGATGGCCTCGGTGGTTTCGACACCCGCTTTATCCTCGACCAACTCGACGAGCTTCGCATGTCCGGAGACTGGCTCTAGAGCGGAAGCACAAAAGGGATCTCGGTCACCCATTATGAAGCGCACCGCTCGAGCGATAAGACCGCAGTTCCGCCTGATGACGTCCTGCACGATGATATTTTCTGCGTCGTACATTCCGCAGTCTGGCAGCTCAACGCGAAGCAAGTTATAATTGCTCGCCATTCCACGGGAAAACAATGGGATGAAGCACTCGTTGAAACAGTAGCCACAGTTGGCCAAGGAGAGCTCACTCAGCGTTGGAATGCGCAGAGCAGCAAGCGCAAGCGTCTGACAATCCATCTTGCTAAGCATCATGCTGAGAGTGATCTTTTGCAAGTTCGTGTTTGACGCCAGCGCCTTGATTAAATGACTTTCAGACCTCTCATCTTGTGGGACAAACGCATGGAACCCTACGGGAAGTCGCAGTTTGAAGTTTTTGAGTGTTGACGCCACTCTTATGTATGCGGCAATATCGTTCTGCACATTGTCTTCATACATATCAGTCAGAGTGTGAACGCTAAGCGAGGTTATATGAGGGCACTTCATGAGGACACTGAGCGCCGACCTGAATTCATGAACTCTTTCAATGTGATTGTAACTCACTGTCACGGCCGTCACGAGCGTGCACTCGGGCAGGGCTGGGATGTTTAAAGGCCTCACGTGGAGATCGTCGATTAGCACTTTCCGTGAAAGGAGAGCTTGGTCTATCTGACTGAATGCTTCCCGCAGGTCCTTAAACACAGTGATGTTACGAACGATCACACGCTGCAGCGTGTTGCTCGCTGCCACCGTGCGGAAAAAGTCACAACACTCCTTCGCTCCGAATCCCTGCAAGTCAATCGCTAGCCTGGAGAGGATGGTGTTTTTGGTTAACGCTGAAAGCCAAGGCAGCATCAGCTTAGCTCGGCTTGTGCGGAACATGAGTTCGTCCATGTACGTCGTCATGAATCGCTCGCAACAATTCGATCGAGTCACGGTAAGACTGCGGACACTGTGGCTTAGCTCGACCACTTGGGCAAAAAGCGCCATCTGTTCTGGTTCCATCAACCTCAAGTTCGCGACAAGTTCCTCTAACACAGAAGCGTGCGGGATGGCTTGCACGACAATGTTCAATCCTTCACTATCCACAGAATGATGGGCTTTCATTGTTAACTTCCTAAGTGTCGGGTTTTCTTTGGCCAAGTATTCCGCGAACTTGTGAGCTGAGCCCTTCAAACCAGAAGAGAAAATGCAGGCCCCGACAACTAGATTATTAATTGTGCTATTCTGTAGCAGTGCCTCTACCAACATCCTCGTGTGCAAGTTGTTCACCTGCAATTGTGCCACATCAAGAGACGTCAGGCTAGCTCCAGGCCGCATTAAGTCCAGCACTGAAATCAGAATCTGGTGTAAAGGGTATGCAGATGGCGTACAGAGTTCCAGCTGCTCAATGTTGCTCAGCAGGCGTATCGTATTGCATACGCTTTCAAGCTGTTTCTCCTCGAAATGCAGTTGTCCCTGGACTCTCACTCTTTTTAGGGATGGTGAATTCATCACAGCCTTGAGCAAAGAAACGTTGCTCGCAATGACACAATTGAGGTCTATACCTGTTATGCATTTGTGTGACTTCAGAAGACACCACAAGAAATCACCAGCGACCCACTGAGCTTCGGTGCGACGTGTACTCTCTGCGCAAAAAGGGCGGACTTCACGGACGCTCACAAGCTGCAAGCTGCCGACGTCGGAATTATCGAGCTCTCTCAGCTGCAATCCGAGGTGCCACAGCAGTCTGTTGCAGTTCGAAAGATGATGAAATAGCTGACACACGCGAGTCTCGTTTGTTTTCGTGCAGGCCACCATACGTACAGCGAATGACGATCTCTGATGTCTTCGTGCGATGTCCTCTAGCGCACTCTCCGTCATGTTGCGTCTTTTCTTCGTCGGCTCTTTGCTGGCTCATTCATGAATCACTAAATTGGAACCTCACATGGACCACTGCTGATCACTGCCGGCCAATTAGCGTACACACTTTAGCCGGCTCTTGACAAGAAGACTTCGCTAATGGATGCTGGGAAAAGTATGTGCGAGGTACGCAACGATGCGCCGAACCCGTCGAGGATCTAGGCGGCTAGGTCACTTGTTCGCTCGATAATTAACTCATGGCGCTTACCCATCGCTGAAATGTGGCGTGAGAAACAGCTGATAATGGCAGTGGTCATGAACGACTCAGTCAAGGAGATAGCGCGAGGCGCATACCCTGCGTCGTTGACAGAATTGTTCATAGTTTTGTCCACATTAGGTACTGACCCACTGTTGCGTCCCCCGCATCTGAGGGTATTCACTGCTTTAATTCCATAGCCCGAATTAGTGAAGAAAAATTTTGAGAACAACCAAAGGCTTGTCCAAGTATGCGCAAGCTTTGGCGTGCTTGAAGCCCTTTTAAAAGCGTCCCACTCGCCACCCCTCCACCACCTCCCCTAAAATAAAGCGCTTGTCTTTGTGATTCTGTCGTTTCCTCAGTCCTTTCTTACCTGTCTTTCCACACTTCACCAGTTTGCGCTGCACATTTGCCGCATTGGCACAAACTATGACCAGGCAACCAGACTGTCAGGGTGATTAATAAACCGCCAAGAAAGAGAGCGCGGTTGCGCCTTGCTCTGCCTCCGATATCTACTTCAGTGGTATTCGCTACTACAGAATGGCCTGCCTGTCCTGGCAACACTGCTCAAATAAACAAAGATAGCTATGATATCCTTGGTCACGGCGGCACTTTCGGTTAGCGCTGTGCTGAAGTTTGTGGACTGTCGCGTTGAATCGCTGTGTTTCGCCCATGGTAAAATGATGCTGGCTCTGTTTCTATGACGAAAGACCGGAAACAGCTGGACTGTGCATGCCAACTCCAGATTTCCCGGCGAGTCGCGTAAATGTTTTTATAAAAAGTCACAGTTTCGCGGCAACTGCGAAACAATGAATGCGATAGCAACAAATTGGAATGTAACGGAAGAACGGAACGCAGGTCGAAATTTCCAGCGCGTCACTCAAGCGCAAAGGATGCACGAAAAGAACACACACAGGACGAGTGCGAACGATCAAGTGACACAGTTGTTACTTCTTTCTGTTTCAACAGTGCGCTCCTTTCGCAAACGCGGCCGCTGCAGCGAGCGAAGTGATATTCGTACCCTCTGTAACTTCTGCGCGGACATCGCTGTGAAAGCACAAAACATACAAACCACCCCATCACACTATAAGCGCGCGCGCAGGCGACCACGCCCTGTAGGGCAAAATGTACCTGGCGAGGCAGGAGCCACGCGCGCATCGGAACGCGCGGGGGGGGGGGGGGACCTTTAAAGTGCGCCCTTCGCGCCATCTCGCTGGTGACCAAGAAAGCACGCTGAAGTAAAGGGATTACATAAATAGCTCGCCGTTAGCATGCTGGAAGACGTACTCCTTGGGGCCTAGTTGTCTAAGGCCGCGCGCTGCGGAGCGAGAGGTCGCCCGTTCAGTTTCCTTAACTTTTCCTTAATTTTTCTTCCTTGTGACTTTTATACATACATACATACATACATACATACATACATACATACATACATACATACGTACATACATACATACATACATACATACATATGTGGTCTTTTTTTATTCAAAAAGAGCCAAATGCAAAATCCGAAACTGTGCTAAATTTCACGGGAGCGTAGAGCGCGCCTAAGTATCTTTAACTTCTAAAACAGTTGGAATCAAGATGGGGCAATACCTGATTGTAACGTGAACTCAAAAAGGCAGTTTCTAATCAAAACTGAGCCAAATGCTGCATCTGTTTCAATCAAACTGAGCCACATTCACCAAACCGGCGCCGCGTCAAGAATCGTCACCAAAACAACCAACGTGGTCTCATCCAAATTGTTTCGTCGGTGTCCTCGTTTAGGGCAAATGGCACTTACTGAAGGACATGATGTTGTAAGGCAAAACTCGAACATAAAGAGTAAGACGCCGAATTTACTGTATCTTTTTGTCTCTCAGTATTTCTTTCGAGTTTATATCGCTCCAAGACGGTATATTTGAAGTAAAAGATATATGAAATGAACATATTGGGCTCCAATCTATTCCTTGAAGAAGAATAATTGATCCGAAACGGCACGGCATAAAACGAGTTCAGAAGAAAAAGATCTGGAACACTTTTGAAGGCCTTCAATAGATACCAAGAACAAGAAAACGATGCCGTCAGTCCAGAATAGTGCGCCTTTTGCTACGAAAGACCACTCGCTCTTGAAGTCCACTCATCGCCATTACGCGCATGCGACAAAAGACGGCACCGATGGAAGCACAAAGATGATGCCTGTTTTATCGCAAAATATTGCTATACCGTACATTCAAATCGTTTTAGACTTCTTTTACGGGCTAATTCAAGCCCATATGAAATGTTCCACTCTATAAAAGCCAAACACAATGTTCACTCCTGAATACCGACGATAGTGGGCTATATAGATTTTAGCCACAATCGATTGAGGTATTTAGGGGGCAGGAACACACTGGCAAAAAATTGTTGAAGTAGGCCCCATCATAATGGCAGTAGCAAAAAAGTGCGTTTTTTTTTTCAGTTTCAGTTAAAGTGCATTTAAAAAAAACGCCGCATATACATATACGGGGCATGACGGCGACGGGCAATGGCGACGGCGACGGCAAAAACCAGCCGAGAGTGTCCATATAATTGCTATCGCAATAAAATAAAGCGCCTCGGAAGCGAGCCGCTGGTTGAACAAGACAAGCGTTCAGCATAGCGGGCATCTCCGAAACGTACAAGGACATGTTAGCGGCGGGAGGTTCTGAGTTAGTACAGCAGTGCTCTTAAAGGTGTACTGAAAAAAAAAGTCACAGTTTCCCCGTGAGGGTGAAGCAATGAATGCGATAGCAAGAAACTAATGCTATACGAAGTGAGGCTCGCCAATGGATACTCTCAGTTTGAACAGCGCTCCTGTTGCAAAGGCGGCCGAAGCAGCGAAGGAAACTAGCGTGCTTCAAGTGTCGAGCTGTGACACTCGATAGTTCGCGCTCATCTTCTGTTGGTTCGTTTAGCGGCGTCCCTTGAGCTCGTGTGACTTTGGTACGCTCCGTAACATGAGCGCGGACATCACGGTGAAAGATCGAAACATCCCTCTTCCCCTCACCACGAGAAAACCGCGCCAGCAGACAGCGGAAGGGCAAGGTTCTCCCTACGCAAATGTAAGAAGAAGCGAGCGAGCTCGCCGACGACTTTTAGATGCGCCCGTCGCGCTCTTAGCGCCATCTCGCCGGTAATGAAGAAATTATAAGCGCCTGCCGTCTCTGAGTCCGTTCAGTGGTAAAGGGTGTGTATATAACGCTCGCCGTTAGCTGCGTGGAGGGTCTGCGTTTCGTGGCGTAGTGGTTAGCGCCACCTGCTGCGGAGCAAGAGATCCCTGGTTCGATTCCGCGCTTCGGAAGCATTTTTCTGAATTATTTTTCTTTGGGGCATTTATATATATATATATATATATATATATATATATATATATATATATATATATACTTATACATATACGGTGCATGACGGCGACGGCAAAATCCAGCCGAGACTGTCCATATGATTGCTATCGCAATAAAAATTTTGAGACATCGCAAAGGGGACATTTTACGTTCCCTTGGTATGCATTATTAACGCTCTCCGCACAACGGAGTCAGAAAACACGTATAAAACATTCTCTTTGGACTTTAATATTTTCGTCGCTGAGAATTAGCAAGCCAGCCCCAATCCCAATGGGCATTATCCCGACGAGTCAACACAGATTTACCGAGTTTGCGTATTCTGCATCCTGCGCGCAGCCTATATAGCAGAAATCACTGTCGTTGTCGCTCGACGACAATTCACTCATCGATGTTTACGTGCACCACGAGCAGATGACACATCTGCCGCTAGTACGTCGAGGGTTGCTGTCTCCCCGTGACGTCACACTGCGACGACACGTCACTGAGAAGCCACCACCTTGATATCGAAACCCAAAATGTTTTTTTTAAAGATAGATGTAATAAAATATATTGAATGGATTCCCAGGCATCACAATACTCTTTACAGGGTTCTCGACACCAGTGCTTTCATTTAGAGTAACAGTCATGAAACATTTAAAATTCGTGTCAGTATACCTTACTGGAAATCTAAAATTGTGCATATTGTACATTTGAACCTCATTATAACAAACACTTATATTCCGAGTAATCCGTTAAACCCAACGAAATACGAACTTTGGTTGGTCACACATCATTTATGTGACATCAATTCGTAATGAAACCGCCAGACCTGCCGAGATAGCGGCTGTAGCGAAAAAAATTGTTTAGTTCGCGCCAGGCTCAAAACACGAAAGGCAGCATAAAAAGCAAAATATAGAAAGACAACTCACAACCACATTTTTTTTTAAGTGGTTTTAGAATTTAAAAAATGTTTTCAAATGCGGCTTAAATTTTCCTGAAATTGTTGTGGTGTTGCAGTATTACCTTGTCCTGTTCCGGCTTATTATTTAGTTTGAAATGCTTCCAGTTGACAGGTGAGGATTACCTCGTTCACAGTGTGTCAGAAGCCTGAAATAATGCGTTTTTGTATATAGGATTTTTGCGCGAGCCGGATAGCCGATTTGTTAGTCGATTTCTGCCGCTAGTACGTCCGTCCGTCCGTCCGTCCTACGGCAGTCGATTTCTGCCGTAGTACGTCCGTACGTCCGTACGGACGGACTGCCGTAGTACGTCCGTACGTCCGTACGGACGGACTGCCGTAGTACGTCCGTCCGTCCGGACGGATGACGGACGAGGCATTTCTTAGCGAACCAAAGGTAACCAAACCATATCCGTCCGTGCGTCCGTCCGTCCGTCCGTCCGTCCGTCCATCCATGTCCTTAACTAGATATACAGTTAAAACTCGATGTAATGCAATTCGATGTTACGAATTTCCCGATCTAACGAAGAAATTTCCATTCACCGGTAGGTACCCATAACGTTCAATGTTGTCATCAAATCGAATTAACGAAGCTTGCGTGGCGCTGAACTCGATTTAACGAAGCTTTTCCGGAAAGAAGCGATCAAAAATGCAGTGACTTTTTTCCAGCTTTTATGCAGACGTGCGCCAATACAGGCGCACGTCTTTACGTATACAGGCGCACGTCTTTTCGGACGTGCGCCTTGACGCTATCTCGCCGCCCCAGGCACCTCGGCACCTATAGGCACGACAGTAGCTTTATTTTGACGAGGCAGGACGCCATAGTCCGTAGCACTTTTACTTATCGAATAGCGCTGAACTGTAGTGGTTTGTAGTGAATGCAAATATTGCCACAGGAATACGATGGTTGATTGAATGGTTTATGCGACGGATAGCAGTGATCGTCTCCTTAGAACTTTATTGCTCTGCCTGCTTGCACAATAACTGCACTCGTTTTCCCAGTCTTTGAACACCGGCAGCTTGTAGTAGCTCCGCGTGACCGTGTACATCGCCTGTATCGCCGTGACATACGAGGAATTCGTGCTTGGGAAGCCTTCGCGGACTTTGCAAACGTACAGGCTTGCATTAGTGGTAAATAAAATGCCGCGGCATCTTTCGGGTGACGCTACGCTGCAGTTTTAGATTTCGAAGAACCGAAAAATATCTTCCTCGATCTTGCGAACTTCCCAATATAACGAAATAATTCGAGTGCCCTTATCACTGCGTGAAATCGAGTTTCAACGGTATACGAAAATTGGCACAGGAGGACTTGAGTGTGAAGAACACGATTCGCAGATCATGATACGAAAAACCCCGGCACATGCGTGGGAATCGATGCCATGCGAAGCAGTCGCGAAGCAGCTGACTACTCAGCATATGTTTTCTTTTTGTGGGGGGAGGGGGGAGGGCTAGACACAGCCAACTAAAAAGCTGGCTTTAATGAAAGTTTATTCCTCCTCCCCCTCCTCTTCCTCCTCGCTCGGAGCCAAGCTTTAGGAAATGGATCAACGTCGTTTCGTACGTAAAGTACTTGTGACAATATCGAGAGCTTATGGTCGGACGTAACGTGGGCACTTACGTTACAGCACAGCCGTCAGTTTTATCGAAACCAACAGCGCGTTGCGGTGCGATGATGTGCATATCATAAGTAGCGGTTGGTGGCGTATTTTTACCGGGTCGAGCAAGGCTTGACTATAGCTTGCCGAGCCGTGGAAGTACATGGAGGCATGGGAGCCATGGGAGTATACAGGCTCTATGGTATAATACTTGACCTACCACGCAGAATGTGTGACTTCCAGCCTAGCTCGAACCGCGGTTTGAACAGGAAAGCTGTTTAAGCTGTCGGTAGCGTGTGCTCCGTTGTAAAAGCTATCATTGGTTTCACAGTATCAATGGATTCTCGTCCCAATGAAGCTGTTTCATCTTTCGGTAACTTGTGTTGCGTCGTGCAAAACTCCTCAGGTGGGTATGCGCTAGTGATGCAGAACTATCGATGGTACTATCGATAGCTGAGTCACTATCGAACTATCGGTGGTAAAAAATACTATCGATAGCGCTATCGATAGTAAAAAAAAAGTCACAGTTTCGCCGCAAGGGCGAAGCAATGAATGCGATAGCAAGAAACTAATGCTATACGAAGTGAGGCTCGCCAATGAATACTCTCAGTTTGAACAGCGCTCCTGTTGGAAAGGCGGCTGAAGCAGCGAAGGAAACTAGCGTGCTTCAAGTGTCGAGCTGTGACACTTGAAGCACGCTTCATAGTTCGCGCTCATCTTCTGTTTGTTCGTTTAGCGGCGTCCCTTGAGCTCAAGTTACTTTCGTACGCTCCGTAACATGAGCGCGAACATCACGGTGAAAGCTCGAAACATCCCTCTTCCCCTCACCACGAGAAAACCGCTCTAGCAGACAGCGGAAGGACAAGGTTCTCCCTGCGCAAATATAAGAAGAAGCGAGCGAGTTCGCCGACGACTTTTAAATCCGCCCGTCGCGCTCCTCGCGCCATCTCGCTGGTAATGAAGAAACGCTTATAAGCGCCTGCCGTTTCTGAGGCCTGCCAGCGTAAAGGGTGTGTATATAACGCTCGCCGTTAGCTACCTGAAAGATCTGCGCATCTGGCGTAGTGGTTAGCGCCACGCGCTGCGGAACGAGAGGTCGCTGGTGCGATTCCGCGCTTCGGAAGCATTTTCCTGAATTATTTTTCTTTGGGACTTTGATATATATATATATATATATATATATATATATATATATATATATATATATATATATATACGGTGCATGACGGCGGCGACGGCAAAATCCAGCCGAGACTGTCTATATAATTGATATCGCAATAAAAATTCGATGGTACTATCGATAGCATAAAATCAACATAACGAACTCATTGCAGAATAAACTTCTTTCCCCGCGCGCGTGGTACATAGGGGAGCCGGAGGAGCACGCTGAAGGGCTAGAAAGTTGACATCCTTGTGTTCTTGACTTGAGTACTTTGCTGACACATGATTACACATGGTCAAACTATTCAGCTGTAGCGGAAAGGAAGGCGTTACATGTACTGGAACTGCGCGGCTTCATATTTATATTGCATTTTATGATTTCAAAATAAAAAAATATCAAGAAATAAATTTGTTAATTGTAAGGTGTAGCTGGTTGCTTTTGGATGGGAATTTATTGATTTATTTATGGACATATTTCGCCATTTTCACTGCGAAAATAATTTATATCTTTTGCCAAGAATTGCTCATAAATTAAGCGAAGCAGATAGTAGGCTATCGCAAATATTTGGGCCATATGGCCGGCCCGCAACAGCATCATTATTCAACATTGTACTGACACGTGGTTGTGACGTTGAAGAATGCTGCAACAAGACTGGGAAATAATAATAATAATAACTGTTGGGGTTTAACGTCCCAAAACCAATATATGATAATGAGACACGCCATAGTTGAGGGCTCCGGAAATTTCGACCACCTAGGAATTTTTGACGAGCACCTAAATCTAAGCAGCATTTTCACCTCTATCGAAAATGTGGCCGCCGCGGCCGGTATTCAATCCCGCGACCTGCGTGTCAGCAGTCGAGACTGGGAAACACGGAGCTCTTTATATGGGCGATCTTGTGCCCAGAAAATCAAAACTCAAAATACAAGCGATACAGGCTGCGCCTGATAGTGGTAACGAGAGTCGTCGGCCGTCGAGTTATCGACGCAACGCGTCGTCTTTTGTACATCAGTCATCAAACCTTCCAGCGTTATCGCTGGTGCTCGCGTAAGCTCACGAATAAACTTGACTATTGGCGTCCGGCGCGTAACCTTAACACAGTCATCTCAAATAACCGTGAAGCTTCTCAAACGTTACGGTGCGGTCCGCGTCAAACGTTCCTAATAGTATTTGTGGGTGAAACCCGAATACATAAAAACAAAGCAATAGACACGTGTGGCACTAATATCGCTAGTAATGTCAACCATGGTGCTACCGATTCCACTATCGATAGTTTGTCGATAGCGGTACTACCGATAGCAGTGATTCCACTCCTGCGCCAACTGCGCCAAAGTGCGCCAAATTGTATTTACTGCGCCATCCTGATAATATCGTCGAAAATTGCGCCAAACTGCGCCAAAGTCTCCGGTTTGGGGGCGTCTATCACCGGCAATCGCACGGCCGGCGCGTCAGAACATGTGCAGCTTGATCTTGGGGCTGCCAAAGTCGCAACCATGGACCAAGAATTATTCCGCTGAATAAATTGTGCTCGCGCGTGCGTCCCGAATAAGGCACGATGCCATGCACGGTGCCGACGCAGCTTCTGTTCTGCAAGTCGGCTCGACAGCAAAACGCGCTCTCCGCAGAGGCTCGTGACGTCTAGGCCTCTCGGTAGCGAGAAAGTGCGACGGCGATTCATCGGCGGACGTCGTCTGTTCTAGAAGCGCTGCTGATAGCTCGTTTCAAGCGTCGCACGGCACGTAAAGAAAGCAATGTTCAGTAATAACTACATGTGTGCCGATAAAATGTCTGTCACTTCTGTTTCCGGACATCGCGGAATGAAATCTGGGATCGCTAGCAGTATATATATGGAACAATATCGAATTTTCCTTGCTTCGCGTTTATGGAAGAGCACGCGAACGGTGGAAACGTGTTCACACTTTTCCTCAGATATACTTTGTCCGTGGATCTTCATTCGGAAGAGCTTTTTCGTAATTGCTTGTACCAGCACGTCCGAGTTTAAACACTCTGCGGTAAATACCCCCGGTAAAAGGACTGAGGGAAGACGAGGAAGATGAGGGTGTTCTAAATAAAGAACATGGCTGACACCATAGCCTAGCCCAACGTGTATTATTACAAATTGGCGCAGCCACGTATAGTTCCTGTGTGGACATTCAAGTCAAGATGTGGGTGGACTTCACCATTGGAGCAAATCAACGCGGTGGCATCCGGATCTTGGCTGCAACGCCTCAAGATGAAGAGGAACAAGCTCTTCCGGAAGCAGTGAGCACTGACGAATTTGTCTCCTACATAAGCACTAGAACGAAGCTCACTCCAAGTGATTTAATTGCTAAAGGAACAGTGAGGATCAATATGAAACTTCAAGATTATGAGAATTTTGTTCTGACTCCAGTTGGAAACTACGCGAAGCCCGCTACCGTTGCTTCGTCTGACAGCTCCGTCGAGCTGTTCAACAAGTTTCTTGCAATGCAACAGGAACAGAACAGGCAGCAAAATGATTTAATGCGGTTGCTTGTAAACGTGACCGAACGATTAAGCAGACCAAGTCTCGAACACGTGAAGCCAGACATGTTTGATGGAGAGTCTAGCAGTCCCGAGTCCTGGCTAACATTTTACGAATATGCATGCAACGAAAACTACTGGCACAGTGACGAGGATAAAGTGAAAAACATGCGATTATTCCTCTCGGGAATAGCGAAGAGTTGGTATGAGTTGCGTGTCAACGCTCACAGCAACAAGCCATGGACAGAGTGGAAAGAAAGTTTTCTCAGCTCTTTTGGCGAGAACAAAGTGTTGCTATGGGACAAAGCAATCGCATTCAAGTACACGTCTGGATCTGCACTCAGCTATTTTTACGAGAAAAGGCGGTTGCTCCAGCTGGCTGACCCATCCTTGCCCGAGACGTCTGTGGTTCCGCTTATCATCCATGGTTTGAGTCCGGACCTCCAGAAGCAAATACAAGTGACAGGACTCAAGACGATTGAAGACCTTCTGCGGGGAATGCGAAACCTCTACCTCCAGGACCTAGGAACCCAGCGTCAAACCATGACACCTGCTGCAAGGTGTACAGGTACCACACGAGCTGACGAAAGACGCCCCTTTGCAAACTCGAAGTCTACCGCAACGCGTGTGTCATTTTTAACCGACCAGGAAGACTCATGCCATAATGAGGAGCTAGATGACGTGACAAAAAACTAAATAAAGAGGGTCTCGGCTTCCGCCCGATGACATCAAGAGAAGCTGTTTATTTGTCGCATACAAGTCTATTGTACATATCTGTTTTTGTTAATGGAAAGCAAAGGAGCGCGTTAGTTGACAGCGGAGCCAGCGTCACAGTCATAAATGCCAGTATTGTTGAGAGTGAGAAAGTAAAACAGGGACGACCTGTAGAAGTACACGGATACGATGGAAGGCGAGATGTTCACGATAAATGGACTTGTGTTACCATATCGTGTCTCGGAAACACTGTCGCTGCGCAAGCACTGGTATTGGACGGAGTGCCCTATGAATTACTCCTTTCACGTCCAGCCATCAGTGCACTTCACCTTAACATCTACTGGACTGGAGAAGTGACTACAGAAGAAAAGCGCCACAGCCTCAACGCTTCAACTTCAACTTCACCTTCGAGGACTCTAAGGAAGCCATCGTCAGGTGAAGATGTGAAGACGCTTTACCCGGAATTGATATGCTTGAAAGGATATCCTACGGCAACTACAAAGTTTGAGGTACCATTCAAGCTAGATGATACGACGGTGGTGAGAAAAAAGCCCTACAATATGTCAAGGGAGAAAAGAATGTGGCTTCAGAACGAGATCCAAAAGATGTTGGATGCACAGATCATTCGTCCATCCACATCTCCATTCGCGTCGCCCATCACCATTGCACCTAAGGAAGATGGAAGTCTTAGACTCTGCACAGACTATAGACAAATTAATAAGCAGACAGAGCTTTTTCCATTTCCTATGCCACGTATAGACTCTATCATAGATGAAACGGGTGGATGCAGAGTGTTCTCGCGCATTGACTTATGCAAAGGTTTTTGGCAAGTTCCGCTATCTGAAAAATACAAGAAATATTCTGCATTCATAACGCCCTTTGAAATCTACGAGTATAATCGACTCCCATTTGGATGGAAGAACTCACCCGCTTGGTTCCAGAAGATGATGAATGACGTTTTGCGACCGTTTCTTGGGAAGTTTTGTAACGTCTACATTGACGATATAATTGTTTATTCCCGCAACGAGGACGAACATTCAAACCATCTTGCTAGAGTACTTCAAGCACTTTGTGATGCCGAGCTCAAGATTAACGAGAAGAAGAGTGAGTTTTTCCAAAGAAAAGTTGTGTTTCTGGGTAGAGTATTTGATGGCCAAACCAAGACAACGAAACAGGAATCCGTAGAACGAATAGCAAAAATGCAGAAGCCGTATGACTTACACTCTTTGCGGGTATTTCTGGGTTTGGCCGGGCATTTTCGGTCGTTCATTAGAGATTATGCGACAAAAACTAAATGCCTCACAGAAATGACTAAGAAGAATGTTCCATTTCAGTGGACAGCAGAGTGTGATTCCGTTTATCACAGCCTTGTGAGCATCATTTCATCTGATCCAGTTCTCACTCTTCCAGACTTCAAGTTGCCCTTCGAACTGAACACCGACGCTTCTTATTATGGCACAGGTGCAGTGCTTTACCAAAGAGATGCCGACTGTCCGCGGAGCCGGCAACAGAGGGTCGTCGGATACTATTCGTACACCTTCTCGAAAGCGCAACTTAACTACACGACTACAGAGAAAGAAGCCTTGGCAGTCCTAATGGCCGTACGCTATTTTAGACCTTACCTGGATGGCAGGAGCTTCACGCTCTTCACGGATCATCAAGCCTTGACTTACATCCTTAACCTCGCAGAGCCTAGAGGAAAGATCGCTAGGTGGGTGGCCGAACTCCAGCAGTTTACATTCGTGGTCCATCACAGGCCTGGGGAGCACCTAAAGGATGCAGATGCACTTTCGAGACTTGCGGTCATTCCTGATCAAGAAAACATCAACGCAAACCTGTTGTGGGAGGGAACTGAAGAACTCCAGTTCCTCAACGGAAAGTTCGCAGTCCCCGAAACAATGGTGCCTCGAATCTTGGAACTTTATCACGACTCCCCACACTCAGGCGGACACGATGGCTTTTGGAGGACTTATCGCAATATCCATCAACGTTTCCAGTGGAAACACATGAAAGATGACGTCCAGCGGTATGTTCAGTCTTGTCATCAATGTCAAGTTCACAAAGCCAAGTACCTTCAGAGAACGGACGAGATGGTCTTGCCTCAACACTCCGACATACCGTTTGAAGTTGTCCACGTCGATTTTGCAGAGCTCAAGAAAAAGGCTGCTGGAGTAGGAAGAACACAGTCTTTCCTAGTGGCAATAGACCAGTGCACAAGAACAGTGGCTGCACGGCCGGGAAGAGAAGACGCGAATAGTGTGATTGCTCTCTTGAGCCGTGAGATGTTTAAGAGTACAAAAGTAGTGATATCAGACAATGGACCAGCGTTTCTAAGCCAGCGTTTGCAAGAGTGGGCGAAGCAACATGGAGTTACTTTGCGACGCTGCGCGCCGTACCATCCTGCAGGAAATGGCATGGCTGAAAGAATAATACGAGATTTGAAGCAGTTCATTTCAATGTACCCAAGCTTTCAAGGCGGATGGAAATGCTGCTTGGAGGCAGCTGTTGCTCATCACAACCGATCGCACACTGCGAGCATCGGCTGTAGCCCGTATTTTGCGGCATTCGGAAAGGCGCCAGTGCTTCCTGCTGATCAACAGCTTCGCATTGCTGACCGCCTGCAATTGTGCGAAAAGCGAAAAACTTCGGAAGCATACCAGCGATATCGGGAAGATATGAAGAGAAACTTCGACCGCCGCCATAACACGCGGATACCTAAGATACAGCTGAACGATCTGATACTCGTCAGAAAGGGCCTTCCCGGCACGAAGCAGGTGTATTTGGGACCTTATCGAGTGGTGCAGACTGCAGTGCAACAAGGCGTTCTCAAGAGGGTTGGTTACGTAAACGGTGACGGTGTGCTGGAGTTTGCGACTGTTGGAAACGTCTTCATGTATCATCCCAGGAGGGATGAGTCTTCAAAGAGGGGGAGTGTACGTGGACGTGGTGGAGAAGTTAGAGAAGGACTGAGGGAAGACGAGGAAGATGAGGGTGTTCTAAATAAAGAACATGGCTGACACCATAGCCTAGCCCAACGTGTATTATTACAACTTTGTCCGTGGATCTTCATTCGGAAGAGCTTTTTCGTAATTGCTTGTACCAGCACGTCCGAGTTTAAACACTCTGCGGTAAATACCCCCTAAAAGGCCCTGCCCTTTCGAGCTTACGTGCTAGGGTTCGAATTCGAATTTTTTGCTTGCTTTTTAAAAATGTCATCTCATTAATAAAAGCATATATCCTGGTCGGAGCAGCCGCAAATACGCAGCTGTCAGTAGCGGGCTAGTCGCTGACGGCCCACAGTGAAGCGGTTACCCCATGTTACACGTCCGCCCCTCGCTTTCGGTGGTCAATAGCTGACGGGTAAAAAAACTCAGTTTCGCTTAAGGGCGAAGCAATGATTGCGATACCAACAAACTGTATTGTTAAACGAAGTAAGGGTAGTAGCTAACTCTTTTGGATTCGATCTCGCGTAACTCAACAAAACACTGGTTTAAGGGAATATGGCCGCTCCAGGAACCGAAGCGTTTTCTTGCTCTGAGCTCTCTAAACACGAAGTAAGCGTTGAGAGCACAGCAAGTTTACGAGCCGTCTCCTGATGCCTCGAGATGGCGCGCGCGCAAGCGACTGCGCCCTTCGAACGATGCGCCCCCCCCCCCTCTCCCCTGGCGTCCTTTCATCTTATCGAAGATTTTTGCGCAAACTTTACAAAAAAGTGACTGGGAACAGAGTAAGAGCCCACAAACGGCACAGATGAGCGCAATATGTGCCGCTCATATGTTCCGTTTGTGTGCTCTTACTCTGTTCCCAGTCACTTTTTTGTAAAGTTTGCGCAAAAATCTTCGATAATGTTTAACCAACTAGCCCATTGCCAAGTTTTTCTTAAGTCCTTTCATCATCATCAGCCTGTCTACGCCCACTGCAGGGCAAAGGCATCTACCATGTTTCGCCAATCAACCCGGTCCTGTGCTTTCTGCTGCCACGTTATACCTACCAACTTCTTCCTGCTCCTTACGAAAGACGGGCGGGTGGGGGGGGGGGGGGCGTTTCCTCTCTGATGAGCAATCGACGGCAGGCCCGCACGCGGGAAGATGTTATCTCATGCGCTGTCCGTGCGACGGAGACAGACGGCCGGCTAGCTTAATCTCCGCTTCAGCCTAGAGCACTGCACGGGCCGTAATTCTCGGCCCGGGCCCGGCCCGGGCCCGGAACTCGTTCAAATTTACCCGCCCGAACCCGGCCCGGTGACTCAAAATGAGACCCGGGCCCGGCCCGAACCCGAGAAAAAATTTAGCCTACCCGGCCCGGCCCGGCCCGACCACAGGTCAGGCCCGACTGAGGCCCGACCCAGTAATCTAGGTGGTGTTGCCCGAACATGGAATCGACATCAAGGTGTTTTAAGTGGCAAATATCTACGCTTTGTTGGCGCATGTTTCGCTAACAATTATACTTTAACATAGTTACGGTAATTTCTTGTAAAAAGGGGCTCACGGTGCAAACAGTTGAGCGGACGTACTGGATACAATGAACGTTTGTTCGGCAGTGGTATACTGTACCCATTCTTTTCTGCAAATACACTGGGGATCATGACGGGCGTTTTGTAGCAGACATTGAGCAAGAAAATTGATTTGCAGCACGAGTTCAGTTTCGATAGGGAGCGCAATAACAACAAAGGATGGAATGATGGATGGATAAACTTTATTATGGTCCATGGGAACGCGCTCTAGCACGTTGCGGACCGCTCCGACATCGGAACGGAAAGACCAAGTGTCTCTGCTGCGTCGCGGGCCCGTTGGGTTGCCCATATAGCTGTTCTTCTAGCGCGGAGGTGGTAATAGCAGCCTCCCATTTCGACAGCGTGATGACATCGCCGCCGCGTAACACGGAGCCCCGCCAGAGAACAAAACGCTCACTTCACATTGTTTTTATTGCCTATTGAAATATATAGCATGCTCTAACCACAAAGCCAATCGTGCACCCTTCTCGATATGTAGCACCTGTCTTCACCATTGTAGCACCTTGCCACAGCAACAGAAACAGAGGGAAAAAAAAATACGGCAGATCCCACGCACTGTGGGAATCGATGTATATAATGCGAAGCAGCCAGCAAAGAGCTGCATACATCGCATTGTTTGTCTTTAAGCCAAATGAAATCATTCATGCCGTGGCATCTAGTCCACCATATATCGCATGTTTGCCATGCACGCAGGCATGCACAATCTAGTATACACCATGCCAATGAAACGCATATTCTGGTATATACAATGCATGACCTGTCGTTTATGTTCATCACGCACTCGTGTCATGCCATACCAATTTTGGTATATATCCAGTTAACAAAACGGCCGGAAGCGCAACATGATAGTGGAATGTAAATCATACCGTACATGACATGCATAACATGATTCGCATGTTAAGACCTCTCATTTATGTTCGTCATACAGTCACATCGTGCAATACCAATTTTGGTGTATATCAAACGAGCGAAACGGCCGCGAATGCACCATGAGTAGAGCATGTAAATCATGCCATACATGACATGCATATCATGGTTTTTCATGTTACCACCTGTCGTTCATCATACAGTCACATCGCGCAGTACCAATTTTGGTGTATATCAAGCTAGCGAAACGGCCGCGAATGCACCATGAGCGCGGCATGTAAATCATGACATACATGACATCATGTCATGGTTTTCATGTTACCACCTGTTATTCATGTTCGTCATACAGTCGCGTCGTGCAATACCAATTTTGGTATATATCAAGCTAGGAAAACGGCCGCGAATGTATCCTGAGTGTGGCTTGTAAATCATTTCGTACATGACCTGCATGTCATGATTTCCATGTTACCACCTCTCATTTACGTTCGTCATGCAGTCGCGTCGCGCAATACCAGTTTTGGTGCATATCAAGCAAGCGAAACGGCCACGAGTGCGTCATGAGCATGGCATGTAGATCATGTTGTGCATGTCATGCATGTCATGGTTTTCATGTTACCACATCTCATTTATATTCGTCATACAGTCGCTTCGCGCAATACCAATTTTGGTGTACATCAAGCTAGCGAAGCGGCCGCGAATGCATCATGAGCGTGGCATGTAAATCATGACATACATGACATGCATGTTGGCCATGTCATGGTTTTCATCTTACCCACTGTTATTCATGTTCTTCATACAGTCACATCGCGCAATGCCAATTTTGGTGTATATCAATCCACTGAAACGGCCGGTAGCACACCATGAGCGTGGCGTGTAAATCAGGTCGTACATGACTTGCATGTGATGGTTTTCATGTTACCACCTCTCACTTACGTTCGTCATACAGTCGAGTCGCGCAATACCAATTTTGGTGTATGTCATGCAAGCGAAACGGCCGCGAATGCACCATGAGCGTGGCATGCAAATCATGATAGACATTTCATGGATGTCATGGTTTTCATGCTACCACCTGTTATTCATGTTCTTCATACAGTCACATCGCACAATACCAATTTTGGTGTATATCAATCTGGCGAAACGGCCGTGAGTGCGCCATGAGCGTGGCATGTAAATCATGTCGTACATGACATGCATACCATGATTTTCATGTTGCCACGTGCCAGTTATGTTCGTCATACAGAAATATCTCGTCATACCAGTTTTCGTATATATCCCTTCATTTAAACGGCCGCGAGCGCCCCGAGACCTTGCCATGTAAATGATGCTGCACATGACATGCGTGTCATGATTTGCATGTTAAGACCTGTCATTATGTTCGTAATGAACTCCTGTCACGCCGTACCAATTATGGTATATATGAAATTGACGGAACGGCCGCAAGAGCCCAAAAGCCGTGGAATGTAAATCATAATTTTCATGACATGCGTGTCATGATTTCCATGATATGACCTGTCATTTATTTTCGTAATAAGGCCATGTTATGACACACCAATTTTGGTATACATCCGATTAACGAAACGGCCAGGAGAGCACATGTCGTAGGCGGCTAGATAGATAGATAGATAGATAGATAGATAGATAGATAGATAGATAGATAGATAGATAGATAGATAGATAGACAGACAGACAGACAGACAGACAGACAGACAGACAGACAGACAGACAGACAGACAGACAGACAGACAGACAGACAGATAGATAGATAGATAGATAGATAGATAGATAGATAGATAGATAGATAGATAGATAGATAGATAGATAGATAGATAGATAGATAGATAGATAGATAGATACGCTCAAAGTCGCAGAAGTTCGCTAAGAAATGCTTCGCATTTAAAAACCAAATTTGTGACCGTTGTTGTAAATACACTAATCTAGGTAAAGGTATGAAACCGCGTGCACCACGTGTATGCGTATAATCAGCCGAAAGGGTCAAAACTATTTGTCATAGCATTATTTTCATATTCCACACCACTGCTAGTATATACAGTCTATAAGTTTTTTATGGCATAGTTTATAGTTTACTTCATCACATGTTACTGTGCGAAAAATCAAAGTATCAAGAGATTCCTGCTTTAAGCACGCCATGCGCTCTTGCATCACATATCTGCCGCGCTAATGTCTGGGCCGTCCAGAGGTGGACGTTTCGGCCGCCGTCAGCGGTAGCGTCGACGTCGAGGGACGCCGGCGTACGAAACGCCGGGAAAACGTCGGCAAAAACGCTCTATATGGTTCGGCCTTAAATGTTCTTGCACTGCTCGCGCTGGCCGCACGGGCGCACCACATCTGCCTTGCCAATTGCGAAGGCGTCGGCGGTCGTTGTTCTTAACTTCCACCACTGGAGAAAATCTACGATGTCTCTGCAGAATGGCCATAGCTGTACAGCTCATCCCTTCACTTCTCTCGTTCCCGAACGTCTTGCCACTCTTCAATGTCATCTATAAAACTCCTCTTTGGGGGCTTCTCGTTGCAGTTTTCAGCAGTGTATCTTATGCACGGTTTGCACCGTGCTCGTTTTTTCCACATTATAATGGTTTATGCCTTCCCAGCGATGTTTTACCGGTAGAAGGTGGCCATTGGACTACGCGGTTAGGACTGGCAGGAGATGGACGAATCGATTTCGATATATTTTCGGGGTTTGTTCGAGTTTGGTAGTAAAGGCGCGACTAAGCTTCTCGAAGCTTACTCATTGGATGCATATGGTTCGAGGTAAGGGGACATCACCCGGCACGGAATCTGTCATTGTCCTTTTTCAAGCCAGATATTTCGTCAAGCGAATATACTTCACCCCATGCCTTGATTAATGGACCTATTCTATTCCTGCACATTCCAACACTGTTGCGGCACTATCATTAACTCTCGCACTATATAGCGCACTATATAGGGCCTCAAAGACGCGGCTCGCGGACCTCTCGCTAGCGGCCCACCGCCCGCACATGACTATCTTCATCCCATTCTTCTTTTTTTATAAGTATGTTCTTGAGATACACAGGCATGACAGACCGAAAGCATATTTTTCGTGAGGCACCCCCTGCGGTCACCGTGTGTTGATATGTAACCGTGAAGGAAAAGCTATATTTCAGAATCGGCGTCCCGGTTTTAGTCATTATGGGTGATACGAAATGACTGGTTGCGCAGACGTGAAAGAGAGACGTCCGTTTAAACAGCTGCGCCGGCCATGTGCACGCGCCCTCGATGCCCCTCGGTTTCCTCTTCTTCGATAGAGTTTGGCGCGCTCCAAGTTGCTCTGTTCCGCACTATTTTGCAACAGTGGGTATCGATATGTTGTTGGAATCCTGCCGCCAAATCCCCTTCAGATATTGATCCTGTATATGAAATATGGGAAAGGTCTGCTGTGAAATGACGGTAGTTTTAAAATCTGTTCCCCCCTCCCACACTCCTACCTTCGTCATTGCCCTAGCCTTTGTGGGTGCAAATTTTCGTGAATGCGGCCTGTTAGCTGAGGTGAGTTTCAGACCGCTGATATGGCGGAACAAGACGAAAGCTGAGACGTTAACAATGTGGGCACACAAAGCAGGCTGTTCATGTCAATCTCGCGCCACATGACCACTGGGAGCCGTCATAGAGTCACAGAAAAAGAATGTGCCTTTATAGGGATTCTATGTATCAAGACTCCGTGCAATCCTTTCGTTTTAGAGGGGGGCTCTAACCTTCAACAACGTTTGCCCGCTTTGGAGCTCTGTGATCGCTTTTGCGATGACATCTCATAGGTTGATTGGTTGGTTGCAAGACTTTATTGTATAATTTTATTATATTACATTTATTTCTGCGATTACAGAGTAACACTTGGGATATAAAATAATAACGAGAGGAAATAAAGCACGGATTAGCGAGATGTTAGATATAAGCGCCTGGTCTTTTTACTTTGAGCTCGCCCGTTTCAGATAAATCAAGTAGCTCATATGCAAGAAGCAAAAGAAGTTCAGTACTTATCCCTCATAAAACTTCTTCAAACAGCTTACCCCACATAAAAAAACCGTTTTTTCGAGATAAAATGTGGGACATATATGTATGCACAGCGTATGCGGAACAAGGCACATTAAAGAGAAAAACGATTTTTCTATTATCAGTAAATTACTGTTTTACCATTCCAAAGACACCACGCTCGCCGCGACAAGACTCTTGGTAAGTGAGAAAACACGCAGGAAAATGCAGGTAACGACGCCACCTTGAAACGCAGCAAACGCCGTGACGTCATAGATTCTGATGGCATCTACTGAGCCCTACGTAGTTTATAGTGGGTAAAAATGAAGTAAATTGACCTCTGATGGGGTCATAGACTTAAAACATACCAAGTTTCTGGAAATTTCGTTGAGCCAATGTCCCCAGAATACGACGAATACAGTTTGAAATCCGTGGCGTCACGTGCGGAGATTTCAGCGCGAAATTTCAAAATGGAACTTTGACCTTGATTTTCTCCCTTATTAATAAACTCATTGATAGTGAAATTAATGACGTTCGGGTTCTCAGAGTACACTTTATCGGTCTAAACCGATTCAGTGTTTCACTTTAGTGACCCTTTAAGAACAGAGCAAAGTCCAAGCCCGGCCCGACCCGAGCCCGCCACCTCAAACCCGGGCCCGGCCCTAAGCCCGGAGCTTCAGGCCCGAGCCCGGCCCGAGCCCGCCGTGAAAACTACTTTACCCGGCCCGGCAAGGCCCACGGGCCGGGCCGGGCCCGGGTTTTCGGGTAGGCCCGAGCCCGTGCAGTGCTCTACATCAGCCGCGTTCGTCGCCAGCGCTCGCGAGCTTTTACCCGCGGCTAGAATGCGCGTGGTGATGTTATTAATTTGGTCTTTATACAGAAAATTACGGCAATGGCGACGGCAAAAATCCGCGGAGAGCGTCCATATAATTGTTATCACAATAAACATTTTAAAAAAAGTTGAGGAGCCATTTCATTCTGTGAAGTGGATGATAAGCGAAGCTGTTTTGCGCATGGCAAGGAGGTGACATGGTGGAGGGACAGTTTGGTATGTGAGGCCAGGTTGTTAACGTTCAATACGCAATATTAATGCGAAAGCATCAGATGCGTTATCAAACACGAAAATTGACCGTCGGCGGCGTCAATCGATTGATGCAAAAAATAATTATGTGATGGCGTCATCATCGCGTCATAGATCGTCAAAACTTGTGATGTCATCATGGCGTCATATATCGTGATGTCGCGTGATGACGCCATCACGACATCGTCACTTTACACTGCTTCCGTAATCGGTGCGCCGATCATTGGAGCTAGCGCAAAACCAGGTGAGGTGCAGATAGCTTGCAGAGAAGGAGGGGGAGGATCAACCCGTCGATCGAGAAGAACCTGGTTTCGCCTTGGAGTTTTCTTAGGGGAATGCATTAGGGACAGTGTGGCTCTTTGGCATTGAGGCACTGCTGTACATTACGGCGTTTGTCTACAATGTCTGCTGTTAACCACATAGATGTATTTAGAGTGTTATTTCATAAAATGCAATTTTATTGATCTGGTATTCTGTTTATTTGCTAGTGTCGAAAATAATCGCCGAAGAGGTTCATTCAGAACACTCAACTGCATGAGCACTTATTTTTTCATTAGCGAGGGAAGTATGGAGTTCTCCTGAGATGATTTTTTCCGTGAGATTTGCAATGAATCGAAATATTTCTAGCCTTCATAAGAGCCCCATAGTAATATTCCGGTGCTTGAATGTTATTGCAATATGCTTCTGTAGTGCACTCCAAGATGTACAATTCGCTGCTCCAGAGTGCTCCCAGATGCAAAATTATCTGCTCCAAAGTGCTCCAAGATGAAAATTTTGCTGCTCCAAAGTGCTCCAAAACGAAAATTTTGCTGCTCCAAAAATTGCTCCAAATCAGAAGTCCTCGGTAGCATCACTGCGATAGTTATTCCACAGTATCGATAGTTTCAAAAAAAAAAACTATCGATACTAAAGATAGTCAGTTTACCAATAGTTCTGCATTACTAGTATGCGATACAGGAATTGGGCAAGCCCCACTACGGCGAACAGCTGGTGCGAGCGTCAAACGAACACGTGAAAATGAGAGAAAGAGAGAGAGATAGAGAAAGAAAGCGATAGAAAAAAATGACAAAGAGAAGAATAGAGAGAAATAAAGGGAATAAAAAAGATAAAAAGAGAGGCGAACATGGACACGGAGAGAAAGAAAAAGATAAAACGACAAAACCACAGACAGAAAGATACTGAAAGAGATGGATAATTGGGATAGAACGTATAGCGAAGGGACAAATACAGAGAAATAAATGGAATGAACACATAAAAGATAGAAACAGAGAGAAATACATAGAAAGAGAGAGAGAGACATAGAATGAAGGTGAAGCGATAAATAGAGAGAGAAGGAAAGGAAAGAAGCAAATATAGAAGGAGCGAGAAAGAGAAAGAAATAGTCTGAGAAAGAAAGAAATAGAAAGAAGCAAATACAAAAAAAAGATATTCAAGAAACAGAGAGAAAGCGAAGAAAGGAAGACAAAAAATAAAGAGAAACAAGGAAGGCCACCCAGCTGCGTTCTTCCTTCAGGCGATCCCCCGTAGTGGGTTCAGCCGTACCGCCACAGCTCAACCACCTAACTACTTCGTTCGAAACGCCGATGCGGTAGATTCTGCGGCCTCCAAAGCGTCGTTTCTTGCAGGCTTTGTTTAATATTTTCAGGGGCTACTTATCTGGACCGTTGCCTTTGGTGGCGCCACTGTTTACCATCGTCAACAGGACTACCCTGTAGAGTTCCACAGATATACGGACTGGTTGCCGCCTTTCGCTTGTATGGTGTTGTCACTAAGCTGTCAGTGGCCCGCCCAAGACTGGCTACACAAAGGGTAAGCAATCGTTACTTCCTATATATACGAGAGCATGGCAGTAAACAATCTCCCATCTCCCTCCCATATACCCACGCACCATTCCCGTGATTTGTGGATGGAGTGCGCTGGTGTCTGATATTTACTTGCATATGCTATCAGCGCTGGTTCGCACTTTTTAATGTTGGATAGGATTGGTCAAGTGCTGGCAATTACTGTAGAAGTGCTTGCTAATGTTGCTTTACTGTTAGTTACGTATAGTACTAAGATGGCTATTGTGTAATGTGGACTATCCGCTATTGCAACAGCAAAGTTGTCGGTATGCAATTTCAGTCAAATAATGTGCTCGCAGATCAGAAAGAACTAAAACTGGCAGGGTGTGAATATTTATTGTAGGATACATTACAACAGTTTCGCCCATCATACACCGACTCTAGTGCTTCGTCTTTTGATAAAAGTTGCCACGATACATCAAAGACTGGTCAATGCATGACTCGGAAAACTGCTCCTATTCTCTTTAGCGTCTTACTAACCTTCTCACCTGCACTTGGAAAGTGTTCGTGCTAGGCCGAGATAGCGTAGAAGTGGACGATTCCAGGTAATGCTCAGTGATGCTGAGCTTCTTCTATGAGTGAGCCTTGGAGATTCGTTACTTTCTAGGCTACTTAACGGGTTTCTATACCAGTCGATGTAATTAATTTGAAGGCAATCTTATGCCTTGTGCGTTGCCTCTCACACTTCTAGATTTTGGTGGACAGTTTATGTTTGCTGGGCGAGCGAACTCATACGTAAACTTGGAAGCTTTTTCAATTACTGTTTCCCGTATCATTAGCGAAATTTTGGCGTGATGCTTTACAAAGAAATTATTTACCAGAGAAAGCATGGCTCCACGCCGAAAGACGTAAAAACGTCGCAGAAGTCGGGTACTTTTTCGTACGTCTGCGTGCATGGCTCCTACAACAGCTGTATGAACACCGTTCGGAAGCAACTGCCCATAAGAAGAAGAACAAAACTTTATTTTGAGGGAAGGGGTAGAAAATGGGGTACTCATGAGCATGTTCGTTGCGGCCCCAAGTCCATGGTCCCATTGGCTTGCACCGCTCGCCTAACTTGACTCAGAAGCGCTAATTGATTCTGCCTGCTAGCGTAGAAATCGAACGAAAGTGAAAGAGAACTCTCGACTGCAGCAGTGCAGCTCCTAAGCAACGCCTGGATTTGCATCCATAAGCGTCCTCATGATCTTCTTTTTTTCTCCTTTCATTATTTATTTTAAATGTACACACAGACTTGCAAGGTCACAAAGAAATGGAGAGTTAGCAGGCTGAGAACGGCCACCTAGAGGGGCAATATACCTGTCTTCGTCTTCTGCTCTCGCGCGTGATCTCTTGCCAGCCGGAACGGCGAGCAGGGGTAGCCGGTGCGGAAGCAGGGACGAAACGGAGCTCTTGTTCCCGACCCAAGCAGCTGTGCCTTCTCTGCTTTTCTCTTTCTTTCTTTTCACATGGGTGTCTAGCATTTTGCCTCCGTCGAAATGCGGCCACCGCAGTCGGGATTCGATCCTGCAACTTTCGAGTCAGCAGTCGAGCACCGTAACCATAGGTTACCGCGGCGGGGTTCGTGCAAAACAACGAGGGGTTGGTATAGGGGCGCTACTTGAGTAAAACCCTCTGATCGTATACTTTGCCGTAACGAAGCAGGGATGAACCTCGAAGGCACGTTGCGGCAGCGCCTTGTCGTGGAAAGCGGCAGATGACCTCACTTGCACAAGCGGATCGTGAGCTCACTTGCGCAACAAAACAGCAGTTTTTATCAATTCTTTCACTCTGCAGCATGAAAGTAAGGATCAGCTACAGCGAATGAGTGCTTTGCGCTCATTTATCGCTTCCGAAATCAATAAATATTGACTGTGCACTGTGCAGCACGAATACGCGGGCTGGATCCTTAGGGAATCGTGATAACGACATGCTAGTGGGTAGTAAGTGCCGCGTTTGTGTACTTCAGACAACTTGCCGCTTTTCCTGACCATATTCTGCTTCTACTCTCCTAGATTCAAATTTCGTCACTTCCTCGTCGCGGGTAGTTCTGGTTTGCCGGAACAGCAACACGAACTCAGACGCAGCGTTTCCTTTATTCCCAAGGCGTAGCTTCGATATCGCCGTTGAAATTCGATGGTGAATATCGTAAATTATGCGAAAATTTTGTTATTTTTAACCAATGAATGCGCCACAAGGTGTGACGGCCTATAACTTTGTCGTGAAGACAACTGTCCGCAAGCTGACAATGAGAACTTTGTGGAGCTTTTGCTCAAAGTCATTTCATTTCAGCTTTAGCTGCCGCGAAGTATTTGCGTCTCGAAGGACAGTTCGTGTGCGAAGACGACAGGTGCCTATTTTTCGTAGGAGCTTTATACAAAATATGCAGTGCCTAAAAAAGTACACTCTATTTTAATGTGCTCTCTGCAATCCCCCTGCGGACATAGCGTACAGTCTAAAAAGTGTCTCCAGTGTGACCGACTGCACCGCTCATCAACTTGTGATTTCCAGGCACTGTTGACTGCATGCGCCGCACCATGGAGCTGGTAAGAGAGTTCGGAGATCCCCACGTTCTAACTCTCGCCGAAGATCACATCGTCCTCAAACTGGAACTTCCGTGGCCACGGGGTGTTGCCCTTCCACAAGGAGTCGTGCTCGCCGACGATGACGGTCTCCTCCTCATCGGGAACCAACAATCTCTGGTTTCGGCAGTGAAGAGCACGTTGTCGCGGAAGGCAAGGATCTCTAAGGCCCTGTTCTGCGGTTGCGCGTCCTTCGGCTCCTCCGTCCGCTACGCCAAAGCCACCACGAAACTGCTGCGGGATACCCAGGAGATAGGCATCGTGCACAACAGGGACAAGGTGTACAATCTCGTTCGAATGTTCCCCAACGTCAAGGTTCTGGCTTTGCTGCACGATCTCTGCGAGCACTACCTGGAGTTGGACGAGCCTTGGAGGGACCCTTCAGCGCCGCTAGTGGAGCGGAGCCAGCTGAGAAAACTGGTGGGCAACTTGACGAGCGAACCAGAAGGCTGCCTTATTATGAGTTACGAGACGACACTGGCGCTCTTGCGCACTTGCCCACATGTAAGTAACGTCGCCGCGCACGTAGCTTCACATTCCCATGTAATGGAGAGCTCACTTGTATGAACAGCACGGGAAACAGCGCCAATGGCGCAGTGCAGATGGCCACTCTCTCGTCGTCTAAACAAGGGGCGCCGATTACGCGCCGTACTTTTATTAAGTTGGACCTTTCAAGTCATTTTTAATGCCCAGGGTTATGTCTACCCATGTTTTTTGACGTTACTGGCGTATCAAGCACTTCTGCGTTTAAGTACTTGATTCTGCTAGGTTTAGACATATTTTGGATTTTCGCCGTCCCTGATATTTTAACACGAAAGTGTTTTATGCCGGGGTCCAACACGGCTCCACTGACGCATTTCCGTCACGGATATTACGTTGTAACATTTAAAGACTAACATATGGCAAAGAAAAAAACAACTATAAGAAAAAGGTCAGTCACCGGGAATCGAACTTACGACCTCTCGATCGCCAGCGCGCAGCGCGAAACGACTCCGCCACAGACAGCATGTTCTCTGCTGTGCTAACGGCGAGCTGTTTATGTACACCATTTGCCGGTGGCGGTACTCAAAGATCGGCGGTACAGCGTGTTTTCGTTATCACTAGCGAGATGGCGCGAAGGGCTCGTCGAGCGTAGAGTTACTGTATATGCTACCTTTAGGTAGCAGAGTTGCGCATCTGTTTTCCAACGCCGCTAGCAACCATGCATTGCGGAGAAGCTGACGCTCGGGCCAATTTTTGTATTTCTCGACGCCGCCGCGCAGCTCACTCAATTAACACTAGTTATCGACAGCCAATGTTTATCGCCGCCCTTCGACACGCCAGACATGTTTATCGGCGACGCGGTAGGCATGTCGCCTGCAAAAATGGAGTGCGACTTCACCGCATAGCCGTGGTTGCTTGCCGGACCTATGCGCTACTCTGCTACCTAAAGGTAGCATATACAGTGACTCTAGTAGAGCGCGCTTTAAAAGTCGTCCTCCACGCGGATTAGCGCGCGCCTCGACAGGGCGTGGTCGCTCGTGCGGGCGCTTATCTCGTGATCTCGGTGGTTTGTACGTCTTGCGCTTTGCCTGCAAGTTTCCGTTGAGAGCACGAAGGTCACCTCGCTCACTGCAGCGGCCGCTTTTGCGAAAGGAGCGCGCTGCTCACACAAAAATAAGTTACAACTGTGACAGTTCGCGCTCATCCTGTGTATGTTCGTTCCGCGCGTCCTTTCTGCTTGAGCAGCGCATTGCAAGTTTCGAGCGGCTTGCCGTTCTTCGCGTAACATTACAATTTGATGCTGTAGCATTCATTCCTCCGCGCTTGGGGCGAAAGAATGCACAACAAACGCTCAACTACGTCTGTGAATTGACACGTTTCACTTTCGTGTTATACCGATTCCTATAAAAGAGGGATCAGCCATGTTTTTTTTTATTCATTAACGCTTTACCTACATCACCCCAACGCGCAGCGTAGAGGGAAACGGGGGAAGGGTTGGTCGTCGACAATAAGTAATAGGCTGTTTACAAGATACATGTTCTTGTGCATAAAGAACAAAAATCTGCAAATTATGCGGAATTATGCAGTATATGCAAATATTACCACAAACATGCGTTCTTGAAAAGAGTCACTTCTGGATGATAATTCAATTCATGTCGACCTTAATGGTGTTGACGTCATCGCAGTAGAAAGAAGAGTTGATTATTGGTTATGTTTACGATGTCGCCAGGAAGTCGGTTCCGTTTCTGTAGTGTGCTTGCGAAAAATTAACTACCAAAAGTGTGCGTTTTGGACGCGTATTTAAAGATTTTTCGTAAATTATCTCGTCGTAGCAAGATTTACGTCACTTCTAAATAGGTATTCATGGGGATTAATGGGATTATTGTAAACATACTATTAAGAAAGTTAAGCCGCAGTTTTTGCCTTATTGTTAATGGCTCCTATCCCAATGCTCTCTTTATTTCGGAAATACTTGAAAGTAATGTATAGTTATTATATGCGACTTCAGTTTGCCCTTTTTCTAGCCTATCAATAAGGTGCGGCTGATGACGATGCCAAATCACACAAGCATAATCTAGAATAGACCTCCCATACAAAATTAACGCGTTTCTATCACGGTTTGAGAGGCATATATCCAAGGACAGAGGGAGAGAGGAGTGTCTTGTGATTGAAGACGATTAGAGACTACACATAAAAGCAACGCATATCAGACCGTACTCATGCGGTAGCAACGGACGTGTACTACAGTTTGTTTAGCGTGCACTGACATTGCTGACTAGACAGGCAGGTTTGCTTTTGTCTGGTGTAGATGGCTTGCACGTGACGTCATGGAGGCAGCTTCTGAAGGGAACTGGGACTCCAGGATGGCTGCTTTGGTGACAAACAATTTGCATCTATGTGAAAACGACGCGGCAGGAACGTTGCTGTGCGTGAATAATGAAATAACCTGCGTGTGATGTTTGGATACCCGAATGTGGCATCGGAAACGTCGCGTCCCCACATGCTGGTGCTCCAACCCGGCGCTTTCAGTGACGTCAGTGCAAGCCATCTATAGGGAGTCTCCAAGTTACGCAACTAACTTGCTCACGTGTTAGGGCCGTTTTCGCCAATTTCCGCGCTTGTTATTGCTGCTGTGGGACTCGAGCAATTAAAGAATCAAATAACCAGGGACTGAATTCACGAAACTTCCTTTGCATAAGTCCGTTTTCCCAGTGGCCTGCCGGCTTCGCTAATGATATGTCCCACATCGTGGTTGGCTGAAATATTCTCTGAGGAGCATGTTTTGCGTAAGACGTTTTTGTGAATGCGGGCCCTGAAAATCAAATGGAAGGCTTTTGTGATTTATGCACCGTCAGGTATATCTTCCTTATCTCTCATGCCTAAAAAGAGCAGTATTTCATAGCTATCAAAAATAACACAACGACATCCTCGTTGCATTGTGAAGCATAAGTGCGCTGTCGGGCAGGGGATGTATGGAATGCAAAAGACAGACTATCTGTTTTGTGTTAGCGCAACACGGATAGTGCCAAGGTCAACGAAACTCACTGGGTGCTAGGATATTGATCGGCTATTATTCTGGCCATCGAAGGAACGAGGGAATGTTTAGGCATAGGCTTCGCTACAGTTGTGGACATCATCGTAGACTGTTTACGTTGGCAACTTAACAGACAGCATGGAGTCCCACTCGTCAGAGCAGTGGATCACGTCTGCATGACGTCTGTACGACGGGCCGCTACATCAAGTTCACAAAATAAGAAAAGGAAAACATACAGAATTGTTATTTCTTTAAGCTATCGTGTTCAAATTGTTGAAAAAAGTCACACATTCGCCGCAACAGCGAAGCAATGAATGCGATAGCCACAAATTGGAATGTAACGCGAAGAACGGAAAGCAGCTCGAAATTTCCAGCGCATCGCTTAAAGAGACCGACAACCATTTTTCATAGTACCTATTTTCTTCAGCGCGACGGAAAGCTCACCAGTCAGAGTGCCTAATCGCGGAATGGCAACGTGGAAAACGCTGCGAAACATTTGTAATGAGAATTTTTCCATCTGCGGCGAACATGAAGCCATATTCACACGAGACAGCATATGCTGCAGAGAGTGAGCGCGAGAGCGGTTCGTGTTCGAGCGCGGCGAGTTACTGCGCATGCCTGCACTCCGTGCGCATGTGCCGCGGCTCGTCATGGCCACTGGCAGCCGCGAAGGCAGCGCCGCTTCTCACACTGCAGCTCATTTTAACCTCGTAAGCAGCACAGAATTGAGTGGCGCTGAATAATAATATACATACTCTAACTTTGAGGACTACTTATGACACGCATGACAGCATCAGACTACGTACAGCAATGTGATCAACTTCATAATCAAGCTTCAAGGCTCTTCCGCTAGGCTGCGCGACATACCGGTTTTTGTTACTTTACACACCATTTAAAAATATAAATACTACTCACAACGCTGAAAGGATGCTCGAATCTGTCACTATATTTTACTGACTTTTCATTTATACCAGGATCTAGTCCACGTTCTGCCCAGTTGTCGGTCCGTTTAAGCGCAAATGACGCACGAAAACAACACACACAAGACGATTGCGAAAGATCAAGTGTCACAACTCGACACTCAAAGCACGCTGCTCAAACATAATGAAGGATGCACGAAACGAACACACAGGTATACTAAGGACGAGCACGAAGTAACTGTCACAGTTATTTCTTTGTGTTTGAACAGCGCGCTCCTTTCGCAAACGCGGCCGCTGATGCGAGCGAAGTCACCTTCCTACGCTCTCTAACTTCGTACGCCCTGTAGGGTAAAGTGCACCTTGCAAAACATGAGGCGCGCGCGCATTGCAACGAGCAGGGCGACGACCTTTAAAGCGCGCCTCTCGCGCCATTCGCCCCCTCTCGCTGGTGAACAAGAAATTACACCATCTCCCGCTAAAGGGGACCATGAGGCGATGCGAAGCCGGAGCACTTGCACGATCGCGTTTCGTTGGCGTTCGTTGGGCATGCTACCGACCTCGCGTCGTGGAACGCGAAGAGGGACGCTACGCGCGTCGTATCTTCCATCTAGCCCGGCCGTTAATTCTCACAGGGCGAGCGGGGAACGCGTTCGACAGGCGGGCGAGAGGGGGGGGCAGCGTAGGAGAGGAGGGAGAATGGGAGGGGACGCGCATGCGCTCGAGCTCATCGCGGCGTTGCGCAGGAGAGAATTTCGGCATGTCTAGCCCGCGTTTCAGTGGAAGAGTGGAAAGGGGGAGGGGAGAGGAGTATGGGAGAGGGGGAGGGGAGAGGGAAAGTGGAGAGAGGAAGGGGAGATGAAAGCGGAGAGGGAAAGTGGAGAGGGAAAGTGGAAAGGGGAAGGAGAGAGGGAAAGTGGAGAGGGGATGGGGAGAGGGTGAGTGGAGAGAAGGTGTGTGGAGAGGGTATGCGCATGCGCAGTAAGGGTGGTCACGCCGCACACCACCACCACCACCACCACCACCGGATTGAGCTCCGCCTTAAGATACTTCGCATCTAAAAGCACGCTGAAGGAAATGGTGTCTATAAATTAGACCTGTGTGCCGGTCCCAATACATATCATCGGCAGCGGCCCGCGAACGGCGCAGGGTTCATCAGATCGGCGGCGGCGCGGCGCGGAGAGGGGTGGGGGGGCAGGTTCTAGAGTCGGTAGGGAAAGTTGTCTCTTCAGTTTTGAAAATAAAATCGGTTTCACCAAAAGGGCGAAGCAGCGAATGCGATAAGAACATGTCGTAATGTTACGTGAACGAGGGATAGCAGCTAACTCTTTTTGATCCGATCTCGTGTAACTCTACCAAACGCTGGTGTATGTCAGTACGGCCGTTCCCGGGAGAGAAGCGGTTTTCGGTCAGTTTGTCGTATCAGTGGTCCGAGCGCGAAGCAGTGAAATGACAGCGCTCACAGGGCGTAGAAGGTATACGAGCCGTTCGCTGGGGATGTCTGCCGAAATAGCGCGCGTGCCAGCGCTCTCGACCGCGCCCTTATATTCAAAGTTCACAGTCGGAGCTCGGGCTACGCAGTCAGACTCCCAGACATCGCTTCCTGTTCCTTCATCCAGCAAATAACGGGCGAGGCGTTTCCTTCAGCTTGAGGAGCAATCGATGGCAGAATATCTTTTATTGAGGGAAAGGGAAGGGGTCAGGAGCTAGATGGGTGGGGCCTTATGTCCAAGCCTCCACCGGCTTGTGCCGCCAGCCGGACATGGTCCAGAAGCGCTAGTTGCACCTCCGGGTCCGAGCTAGCGAGGAGTGCCTCCCATTGCTCCAAAGAGTTTTCTATGTTGTGCTTATGCTGTAGGCAGTTGAGGTTATTTGGCCTTTTACTGCAACCCCGTGAGATATGGCAAAGGGTTGGCGGCGAGTCGCGACACTACGGACAATCGCGCCCATACAACGTCGGAAAAATTTTATGTCGGGCCTTGCACGTTGGTTGATGTTATTCCGTGTGACGGAGATGGCCAGCTTGTTTCATCTCTGCGTTAGCCATGTTCCTTGCCAGTGCTCGCAGGTAGAAAATACGATGCGCGGAGGGATGTTATCGATTTGGAATTTATAGGGAACATGACGGCGAAGTTGAAAACCTGTCCTGATTGTCCATATAACTGCTATCGTAATAAAAAAAATATACAAGAACCATCGAAGCGCGCTCGCCTTTTTCCTGGAAAGCTGCATCGTCTCTGCTGTAAGGAGTTCATTCGTTGGAAGAATCGTTTATTCCGGCCCCTTTTCCATTGGTTTCGTTCTCGACTTCAGTACCCTTCTTACAGGGAACGTCTCCTCGCCACTTATTTCTTCATAAAGCACGCGTACAATGTCAGCACTAAGCTTTGAACCTATCAGGACTTCGCGCTTGTCGGCTACAGTCTGTTATGTCTGCATGCGCAGTAGCAAGCGGACAAATAAAAACGAAATCAGTTAATCGCGCACGATACTCATGCGAGACAAGAAAGAACGGGTTGACGACTGCATGGAAAAGCAGTGTAGGAGACAATTAGCAACTGTTATTTCTCGCATATCGACCAGTTGAGAGTATGTACCCTGATGATGTCACGTGAATCACCGTTCTGGCGTCAGGATGTGCACCAAAAGAGAATAAACGCCAAGAGTGAATAACGAGTTCGTTCTTTTTTGTATTTTCAGAGGCTGTTTAGGGGCCCTTTATAAAAACAGGGCGTGCAAACACCGACATAGGAGAGTAGTCAAGACACCATAAACGCCGCTAACAACTGAAAAATCACACAGTGGCGGAAAAGAAGGTAGACACAAATATTTATCTGCGCATTTTCACGCAAGAAGCGATGCTTATAAATCAAGTGCGAGTAGTGGCCTACGTGAGAGCTGTTCACTCTCTTCTCTTACGTCAGTGTTTCCACGTCCTGTCTTCTTAACATGAATACCTGCCAAACACCTCAGCTATATTTTAAGTTTTCCGTTTATTACTTATCTATTTCATTTATCTATGCACATTGAACTAAGTCCAAGACTCCAAGAATATGCTAGCCAGCGAGTTGGGTCGTCGCTCTTTAAAGGGACACTAAAGGCAAATAACAATTTATGCCAGAATGAAAGTTCATTGTGTGACAATGTCTAAAACGGCAATATTATCAACAGTAGTGCCCTACTTACAAAGAAATTAAGCTAAATGTATCACACGATGAGCGCCACGAGCCGGACATTTTGGCAATAATGCCGATGACGTGAGAGAGCCCGGCTACAATTAATCGCTCGTAATCAAACTATAGCTGCAATAAAAAGAGAACCTTCCGTGCATCAAGAGACGTAATAAAATGCTGCTTGTTTGTTTCTGTTTGATTCATGGAAAAAGTAACCTCTTTGGCCTTGCCATGAGGAACGGCGCGCGTGGTTCAAAGGTTCCGTTTTCGCCGAACTGCGCTTCGCCTGACGCCCTGCTTCGCTCACGCGGTCGCGCCTCAGTGGTAGTTTCGGTATCGCGTACTGCCACGTGTGTTTGGCGCGTTCGTGAAAGTCGCTCTGACAGAGAGTTCGACAAAATGCCGCATGCATGTGATGTTGTCGGATGCCCGAATGGTGCACGCCGCCAGTGCACGCCGCCGCGCATTAAAGGCGGGCAACGTTGGGCACGGCAACTGTGACCTTAGAAAGACCGCTTTCAGGTGGGTGATTTGAAGTGCGCTAACGCGATACGGACCACTAAAACGTGATTTCATTTCAAAATAAGCACTTCTTTGGCACAATAGCGCTACGAGGTTTCTGGACCGCTATTTCAACAATCAACGTCGACTTAATATTTGCCCTTGGTGTCCCTTTAAGGATGGAGGATGCCGCAGAATTAGGTTCAGCCAATACTCGTGAGACTTCTAGAGACGAAAAAGATAAGAAGGACACCTTCCGGGGAGCTATTCTCAATGTGTCCACTCAAAGGAGATGTCCACACTCCATTTCAGCAGAGCGCATTTAGTTACTCGAAAAAGCAGTGAGCCGTGATGTCACCTCGCTCTTGACCACGTCACCGCACCAAACCCACCAGCACATTACTAGTGTAAGAAGAGAGTTAACTAAATGAATAGAAACAGGAACGCAGTTAACATGCTGAGAGACGTACGGCTTGTGTTCTAGCTATCTAATGCCGGGCACTGCGGAGCGAGAGGTCGCCCGTTCGATTCCGCGCTTCGGAAGAAAATTTTCTGAATTATTCTACTTCAGTACCTATATATATATATATATATATATATATATATATATATGGGTAAATGACGGCGACGGTAAAAACCAACCGAGAGTGTCCATATAATTGCTATCGCAATAAAAAACTTAACGTGGCTTACGCAAAGCACCTACTTGTGTGCAGACAACCATGCAGTCGAGATCCAAGCTATACGAACGTTCGCTCAGACGCCATCTTTCTTGGACAGCAAAGAATCCTGGATCGTATTCGTTTCCGATGCTATCCTCACGAATGCGGCTATTTTGTCGCTTACCTGAGAATTTAAAGGAGAATTAAAGATTGCCGCTGGCCGCTTGGCCGCCTGCCGTGAGTATTGAAAAACCCTCAGAATAAGTTCTACTGACGCGTGGAACAAAGCTATCGGGCGGAGAATGCTTGACAGTGATGAAAGTTCGCATCCTGGTTTCAGATAGGACGCATCGACTCGGTAACGCTCGCGGGATGCTTCATGCAGCCGCACGGCCTACCTCTCTCTACGGAACTGCCGAAAGCAAAGAATTGCACCCACCTCTGGCTCTTCTCTTGGCAAAGAGTGTCCACCAAGTTGCGGTCGATTCCAGTGAAGGCAGCTGACGTGACTCTTGCTGCAAAAATATTTCCCGCCATCGAAACCCTGAAGGTAAGAGCTGATAATGGGTAATTAAAATGGCTGTGAAATAACTCGAGGTTACTGAACAGAGTCGTTTGTCCTGCATGGTTATTTGTCACGCATGGCTTATAAAGTTTATTGGGAATGTTGGTGAGGTTTCCTAAACATCATGCAGGCTGCCGTCGAATACTTGCCAATACCTACCTACCTAACACACACACAAACACACGCACGCACGCACGCACTCTGAAACAATAAAAATAAAGCGCTCTTGTGTGTATCTGTGTGAGGAGTATCTCGGCAAGCACCCTGAAATAATGTTTAGATAGACCATGATTACGCTGTCTGAAAAGGGAGCACGCTAAAAAAGAAACACATCAATCTTGACTGATATGATTCCTCAAACTCTATAGCGGTTTTTCGCAATTATAGATTTGCTATTCGAAGAGAACGCGAAATTTACTTTTCGATTTCATAGATATTGTGCCAAATGTCAACACTGGTAAATCGGTGTAACATAAAAGAAAACTGAGATATTGTCTCGTCTTAGCCGCAGTGTCTCTGTGAATGTTCCAGAAACTTGGCAAGATAAGTCTCTGGCAGCTTCAGAGCGCTATTTCATTTTCTCGACTTTACACTAGCGGGGTCGTAAAAAACTCCTCCAATATATTGCGACGCCCAGTTCTTGTTTTGTTTTGATGTACTCGGGTTTGACCGGCAGGGACGGTTATCAACGCTCGACGCTGTCCGCGAAGTAGTGTTGTAGAAGCGTCGCGATTGTAGTAGATCGTTTTGTTAAGATTGCGCCCCGCACGCGAATGTTCCAGCTCTATCAAGAGATAACGCCGCCACCAGCGATATTGCTGGAAAGTTCGATAGCGCCTGTATAAAAGCCGACGCGCTTGACCGCTTGTGAGTTGATCGACGGTCGACGTTCTGTCCGCCGCTATCAGTGTATTGTTGTGGTTGGAATTTTAGTTTCTCGGCCACAAGTTCGGCCAAATAAAGTTTCATCTCGGACGTGTTCACTGCTGCCTTCGTCGACGTCACGACCACTTGACAATATGTTGCTTTGGCGAACAACGTTTCTGGAGCTTCAGGGCGGCATAACCGCCAGCCTTGCCTATTTCAGCTTTTACTCTCTATCAAGCGTGTTCCCACAGATAGCAAAGTTTATCTACAGTTGTGGAAGGGCACCTGGGTGATTCCGCGTAAGATTGAGCAAACGATTTTTTATTTCAAAATTTTATATATAATTGCCTGATGAGTGGAAAGAAGAGATCCGCAATTTGTTTTGCCGCCAAAAATTTTTTCGAAGCACAGGAAATCAATAATGACGAAGAGGTGGAGTGGAGTGCTCATCCGCTCTGCTCTTTTAGCCAACTTTCGTTATCGATTGCAAAAAGTATATTAAAGTTAGGTAGCTGAAATTTCTTTATCTAAATATATGTATGTTTTTCTTCTGCTCAGGTATTTTTAGTTTTTATGTGTGCTGTAGATGTTTTTATAAAAAACCTCAAGTTTGGCCCAGGAAACGTTAGTTTCTTTAATTTGAAGGTCTTTATCGCAAAAAAGCCGTGTAGCAGAGCGACAAAATTGTGCATTACATTCTTCGCATATTTATCTACCAAACTGCCGAATCTTATAATTATATAACTTTTCAGTAAATAGATACTATTGGGCTAAGTTCAAGAAAACACCAAACAATAGAAATTTATGACGACAATTAAGAAAACGATTTTTTATATTTCTTAATATTTGTCCACTTATTCTCCTCCACATCGGCTTTCACAATCATTGAAAGCATATTGCATAATTTTGTTGCACTAATAGTTACGGCCTCTCCAATGAGACCCTTAGGTGAGAATTGGAAACTCCGACTTCTTGCACAGCAAGTGTACAAAATGCAGGCAGGATTGAATTTCTTTTTTTTTTTTGTAAAGGCCAGCAGTACCGAAAAAGGTGTCGGCGGCACTGAAGACGTTAATTTTGAAATTATTTGGTCAATGCAGCGGCCACGAGCGCGGGGCTACCAAGCAGGCGCGCGCCCACCCGAGATGCTCGTTGTAAGAGACGGCGCAGTTAGAGCTCGTTTTCGCGTCCTCAGACCGACTGAGTTCAAAACAGCAACACCTCTCGGACGACTTGAACGAACGTGCACTGGAGCTTTGCTATTCTATCCATCCTCTGTTCGCATCGCAGCTAGGCGCTGACAACACGGCGGACGTGGAAGCAAGATGAAAACTCTATAAGGAATAAGGTACGCATTTGGGCTGGTTGGTTCATGATTAACTGTAGAAACAGCGCTAAAAGACGGGACGAAGAAAGGACACAAACCACGGCGCTGACTAACAACCAAATGTGCTTTATTCTTCCAGTCTGCATATATATACTCCGCCACAATCTCAAGGAAAGAAAAAGCACAGAAACAAAGAAAGATGATTAGCCTGCGCAGAGGCCAAAAAATCCTCAATCGGACAAAACCGTTAAGTCCTTCGGAAGAGATGGAGGGGAGGCTGACACATGCCTCTCCGCCATTGTAGATATGATACGCTTCAGAAATTACACGCGCCCGTTCATCATGGTACTTCGACAGGAAAATTCAATGTTTAAAAGATGGCTGGCAACCACATTCATTACAGTGAAGCGACAATTGACTATCTCTGGCTTGTTTACGGACGTTGTTCGCATGCTCGCGCACGCGGTCTTTAGCGCACCGCCCCGTTTGGCCAACATAGTAACGGCCACAAGAAAGAGGTATCTTATACACAACACTAAACATTCAACGTACTTCTGGCGATGCTTCTTGCTGCATCTTTTCGTCTTGGTCTCTCGATTTACTTGCTGACACAGGCTACCAAGCTTATTTTTGGCAGAAAACAACGGTCGTACGCCTGCCCTGCTGACCACTTTCTTCAGATTATGTGCCACCTTGTGCACATAAGGAATAACCACTACTTTTTTCTGCGGGTGTGTCACTGATTGAACAGTAGGTGAGCACTTGCTTTTAAAACCGGACACGAGGCTTTCTGCGACGCTGGTCAAGAGCGTTCTCGGGAAACCTGCAAGCTTCAGGCGTTTCTGCCTTTCTCCGAGATGACTGTCCAGTGGGTGCTTGTGCTTTTTCGGTCGATGTCAAAAACTTATATTATTCATTACCTCAGAATGATGTGTGTGCCGAAGTTGGTAATTGCATTGACAGATACGGTGTTGTTAAGTTTCAGAACGCATGTGGAATCACTGTAGACAAGTTTTTAGAGTTTTTAAAGTTTTACATGCAGTCCACCTTCATCAGTTTCGACGATAAGCTTTTTATTCAACGGAAAGGAGTCTGCATAGGCTCATGCATCGCCCCTGTTCTCAGTGACATTCTACTAGCCAGCTATGACCGTAACCTCGAGAGCCAGCTCAGACAGACTAGCACGGTAAAGGTGATGCGATACGTGGACGACTTTTTAATTTTTTATAGCACAAACTCTCATGACCTGCACCCTGCTGCGGAAATTTCTGACGTGTTCCTCGCAGAATTAAGCCCAATTGAATTGACCACTGAGCATCCTTCAGACAATAGGCTACGCTTCTTGGACTTGGAACTTTCGTTCTCAAACAGCCATGTATGTTGGTGCTATGCGCCTAGGTCTCAAAAGAGCCTTCTCCCTTTTTTCTTCTGCGCATTCAAAAATTGTGAAGCGCGGTATTGCAAGGGCTTGCATGAAGGCGGCGCTTGAGAGGTGCTGTGACCACCTAGTCGAAGCGAGCTTTTGTTCTCAAGTAGCACACCTGAAGCTTGCAGGTTTCCCGAGAACGCTCTTGACCAGCATCGCAGAAAGCCTCGTGTCCGGTTTTAAAAGCAAGTGCTCACCTACTGTTCAATCAGTGACACACCCGCAGAAAAAGTAGTGGTTATTCCTTATGTGCACAAGGTGGCACATAATCTGAAGAAAGTGGTCAGCAGGGCAGGCGTTAGACTGTTGTTTTCTGCCAAAAATAAAGCTTGGTAGCCTGTGTCAGCAAGTAAATCGAGAGACCAAGACGAAAAGATGCAGCAAGAAGCATCACCAGAAGTACGTTGAATGTTGTGATAGTGTTGTGTATAAGATACCTCTTTCTTGTGGCCGTTACTATGTTGGCCAAACGGGGCGGTGCGCTAAAGACCGCATGCGCGAGCATGCGAACAACGTCCGTAAACAAGCCAGAGATAGTCAATTGTCGCTTCACTGTAATGAATGTGGTTGCCAGCCATCTTTTAAAGATTCCATTTTCCTGTCGAAGTACCATGATGAACGGGCGCGTGTCATTTCTGAAGCGTATCATATCTACAATGGCGGAGAGGCATGTGTCAGCCCCCCCTCCATCTCTTCCGAAGGAGTTAACGTTTCTGTCCGATTGAGGATTTTTTGGCCTCTGCGCAGGCTAATCATCTTTCTTTGTTTCTGTGCTTTTTGTTTCCTTGAGATTGTGGCGGAGTATATATATGCAGACTGGAAGAATAAAACACATTTGGTTGTTAGTCAGCGCCGCGGTTTGTGTCCTTTCTTCGTCCCGTCTTTTAGCGCTGTTGCTACAGTTAATCTATAAGGGAGCTATGAGCGCTCGCTTCACGCACACTGCTGCCAGAGAAACTGCGCTGCGCCAGTTGCGATCAGTGGAAAGCATGAACGTGGCGCTAAAGTGGCAAAGCAAAATATAGAATGTCAAAGGAAAGAAAAGCAAAACAATCGGTTACAGGATGCGCTTGCCTATCTTAGATGTCGGCAGCAGATGGCCTGAACTGGTCGCGCTTTCGGTCCGCTATTCACACTTCATTCGGCGCCGATAGTTCTCGCGCTTTGCTGTTGCTCTACTCCTCCTGTACGTCTCATGGCGAGAAAGTATAGCTCTGAATGAGTGTATTGTGGAGACTACCTTTCGAAGAACAAGAAGCTTAAAGGACTACGGACATGAATTTTAAAAAAAATTAGGATTGTTGCTCTAAATAAAATACTGGTGTCGAGAAACCTAAAACGACTACTGTGCTGCCTGGGAATGCATCGTATATATTTCATTTAGCGCCACATTAAAAAGACCCTTACGGTTTCAATATCGAGGGGGGTGGCTTCTCTGTGACGTTTCATAGCAGTGTGAGGTCACGGGGATACAGAAACTCGCGACATACTAGCGGCAAATCCGTCATCTGCTCGTGGTGCACATACACGATGATGAGTGAATTGTCGTCCAGTGACCCTTACAGTGATTTCTACGATTTAGGTTGCATGCAGGACGCAGAACTCGCAAACTCGTGGGAACTGTCTTGACTCGTGGGGATAATGTCCTTTCAGTGGGGCTGGCTTCCAGATGCTCAGTGTCCAAAAATTTTTATTCGTGTTCTCCGACTCCGGTGTGTGGACAGCGTTGACACTGCATACGAACGAAGCAAAAAATGTCCCTTTTGCGATGTCTCGATATCGTGTCAGTACTCCTTTAATTATTGCAAAGAAGCCAAAATTTGGCATAGTTACCGACCTAGACATCAGTGCTTTGAAGGAACGTTTAACACCCGAAAGATCAGTGACTGTCAGTGAGACGGCCTACTTGTGCTACGCGTGCTTTTGATACGACTGCAGTGAAAGATCTTCATGGAACGCGCAGTTGAACGATGACATCCTTATGCTCCCTGAAAAAGAAATCGACGCAATTAACCAGATCACTGCGACTACCGGTACACGGGCGTTCAAGTCACCCGAGAGGTGTTGCTGTTTCGAACTCGATCGGTCTGAGGTCGAGAAAACGAGCTCTCACTGCGCCGTCTCTTACAACGAGCATATCGGGTGCGCGTGCGCCTGCTTGCTGGCCACGCGCTCGTGCCCGCTGTCGTGGACCAAATAATTTCAAAATTAAGCTCTTCAGTGACGTCGACACCTTTTTCGGTACTGCTGGCCTTTTAATAAAAAGAAATTAAATTCTGCCTGCATTTTACACTTGCTGGGCAAGACGTCGGAATTGCTAATCCTTGCCTAAGAGTCACATTGGAGAGGGCCGTAACTATTAGTGCAACAAAATTATGCAATATATTTTCAATGATTGTGAAAGCTGATGTGGAGGAGAGTAAGTGGACAAAGTGTAAGAATTATAAAAAATGTTTGTTTTAACTGTCCTCAGAAGTTTCCATTGCTTGGTGTTTTCTTGAACTTATCCCACTCGTATCTATTTACTGAAAAGTTAGATAAATATAAGATTCGGCAGTTTGGTAGATAAGTATGCGAATAATGTAATGCAGAATTTTTGTTGCTCCTGCTACAACGCTTTTTTGAGATAAAGACCTTCAAATTAAAGAAAATAACGCTTCCTGGGCAAAATTCAAGGTCTTTTATAAAAACATATACACCTACACATAAAAACTAAAAATACCTGAGCAGAAGCAAAAACATGCATATATTTAGTTAAACAAATTTCAGCTACCTAACTTTAATATACTTTGTGCAATTGATAACAAAAATTGGCCAAAACGGCAGAGCGGATGAGCGCTCCACTTCACCTCTTCGTCATTATTGATTTCCTGTGCTTCGAAAGAACTTTTGGCGGCAAAACAAATTGCGGATCTCTTCTTTCGACTCATCAGGCAATAATACATATAATTTTGAAATAAATTGATCAGGTCAACCAGCAATCGTTTGTTCGAGCTTACGTGGAATCACCCACGTTCTTATTTTACATCAAATGTTTTCTTGTAAGGATACCTTTAAGCTAAGCGACCTTGTGTTTCAAATTTGTCACGATAAATAATGGGCAAACTTATATGTTTACGTGGCGGGGCTATGGTATCAATCTTTTCAATAACCGTTTATTTTTATCATTTGCATTGCTGCAGGCGAATTTTAGGCCCAAGGGGGAGGGTAAACATGAGTGAAATTAAGCGAAACATAGCCGTCCTTCCCTATACCATTCGGCGCACTGGAAACTTTCAAAGGGAGTGATTGCTTAGTTGATGCTTCCTTAGCGCACTACAGAAATCCTGTCTGCACAAATGTGAAGTCACCTTCACTAACCACCTGAACCACCTTTGCCACTTCTGGGTATGCGTTGAATCTCTTGGTTTCGGTTGCGGAATTCTTGCGAAAAAGACAAAAACAGACACAAGTACACAGACACAATCGGCGCACAAGCGAGAACACGTTATAACAATTTTTATAAAGCGAGATCGCCGTTCCTTATCGAATTGCTGACCTGTTTTAATATTCATGTACGCGTCTTTCTGTTGTTTGTGCGCTGCTTTATCAACATCATAGCTCACCAACAAGCCCATCAGTACGTATTGAGTATATTTACTTGTCTCCGAAAAGAACACTCTGAAGGCATTTGCTAAAATTATTTCCGACGTCATCTAGCATTATCTTGGAGACCTCTTAGTTGTTTTGAGATAGCGATAAACGATATCGGGACATAATATGGTAAACGGAGGAAATATTTCATTAAAAAAAACTCGTCCCTATTGTCAATAACAATCTGCAACAGTATTTCCATAATCCGTAACCACTTTATTTATCGCTTGGCTTGAGAAATCTCGTGGCTAACTCGCCGATTACGAAAATGCTCGCGCAGTTTTCTTAGTGGCCCGCTGTGCAGAAATCAGCAATTATGCAGAAATAGTTCCAGGTGCTGTAGATGTCGTTTACAGATTTCGTGAGATGTGTTCTAGATAATTAGTCGCTGTAAAATAATCCGCCCGGCTGCAGTATTTTACAGCCGATTCTGAGGGTGCTTTTCGACCATAAATATACCGAAGAAAAAACATCAAATTGTGCTCTGCAATGCCAGTTTCAGCGGCTACCTTGATCCGGCAAACACTTCGGTTAATTAATTCCTGATAATTAAGCGAAAACATTGTCTAAATGGTGGTCAGCTGGAGAAGAGGTTTCATAATTTATACCATTACGTTTAATTTCCGGAAGATCGAAATTAACTGTCACAAGTAAGTGGTGGCAGCGTTGCCGCAATGGTCCATCGTGCACAGAAGTCATGATAGCTTCATCAGCATCAGGACATTGATATATGGCAGACAGTAACAAATGTTGAAACACATACCGGGATATAAGAAAAAGAAGGATAGACAACCACCAAATGGGTGGTTGTCTATTGTTTCTTTTCTTAACCCTTCCGCCACCTTGCGGGATTCCGCAGAACCTCTTTGCAATATGTGTCCAGTTGCTTCGAGTTGTCGATGAATTCGCTCTCGCGCTGCCAATTGCTAGCTTCCTGGTTAGCTCAATTGGTAGAGCGACCGCCCCGGAAAGGCGTTGGTCCCGGGTTCCTCTTTGCAAACCTCTTCGCAATACCGGGATATACTACGCATTTCGGGAATCGATTTTGTGCGAAACAGCGAGCAGCTTGTCAAAATGGCTCATTCGGCGATTTGGTGATTCAGGATACTGGAAATACGAGCGATACTGTCGTAGTCTTACTAAGTCCCTCTTTAAGTAACGCGCTCGTATTTCAAGCATGTAGCTGCGGTAGGCGAATTTGTTCACTTACAGCCTAGACTTGCGACTTTGCTCGATGTTCTTGTGTAAATTCAGTAGTTGTGTGCACATCGTTGGTGTATCAGGCACGTCGACTACACTGGCGTGTACAAGGTAGCTAATATTTCGTACACAATGGCGTGCTGACACTTGCTGCACTGACGTCAGTTTTATCGAAGTGAAGTGCAAGAGCAACATCTTTTGGCGAGTGTTTGCGGTGACGAGGAATGTTCGACTACAGCTTGCTCTACTGAGTGGATTCATGTCCCGAAGATTCCATTATCACACGCACACACACACACACACACACACACACACACACACACACACACACACACGCACGCACGCACGTGCATCGGGCTTGAACAATGCGTTTTTCAGCGTAGGCACGATTACCGATTGACACTTTTTCCTATCTTCCACACCACCCTGTCAAGGAGCGGTGGGAGTAGTTCGAAAACCTTGATAAAAGAAATATTAAAGCGATGAAAGAGGTTACGCTAAGGGTTGTACACGATAGAGTACACATTAAGCAAATGGTGGTACACATTAGAGTACACATTGCGGCACAATTCTTGCTGGGGTTTTATGTCCCGAAACGACGATATGATTATGAGGGACACCGTAATGGAGGGCTCTAGAAATTTTGACTACCTGGGTTTCTTTACCGAGCACCTGTGTATAAGTAAACGGGCCTCAAGCATTTTCGCCTTGGCCGCGATTCGATACCGCGACCTGCGGGTCAGCAGTCGAGTACCATAACCACTAGACCACCGTGGCGGGTACACAATAGACCACCGTGGCGGGTACACATTCAGGTATGCCATAAATTAAAATTGGAGTCACAGAGTTAGTAGACATTAGCAGAAGCAGCAATTAGTATAAGTGCTTCGGTAAAACAGTACGAATTTGATGGTTGTGGCTTAAGTGAGCTATTATGTTTTAAAGCAACTGCCTTAAATGCCTCATCAAACGAAGAAAGTGGCCGTCGGCGTCAGCAACAGCTGATGCAAAAAGTGACGTGATCAGATATTAAGGCTTCATGACGTCATAATGACACCCCATATAGCCAATACTTGGATGTCATTATTACGACATCGTGACGCCCCTATGACGTCACATAAATGACGCCACATGGTGACGTCATCTCATAAAATCATCGCATGGTCAAAGGTGTGTCGATCCCGGAGGCAGTGAAATACCACTTGAAGTGCAGAAAGCATCTAATCCTCCCATCCTGGCGACAGGTGAAAAAGCACGTTACGTGCAGAAAGCATTCTGTGGCGCGGGGGCTAAGGATCAATTCATCAAATAAAAAGAAGATCGCTCACACGTAACCACAAGTTCACCAACACAACCAGTGCGAGTACCACTCTTAGACGCACAACTATTTCATTAGGCTCGCTTTACTTTTTTTTTTTATTTTTGCTATCATGCTCCAAGTAGCGCAGAAAAGCAAGACATAATAGATAGCGCTGCACTAAGCGCTAGCTAGTATGTGCTGCACTGTTTTCTTTGATGCTTTCCTGCGTGCACAAGTGAATTAGGCCAGCAACAACAACAAAAAAAAGAACGCAAACATATCGAAAATTGTGTTTTGTTCTCTGGAAAGCGAAGTTAACCAAGCGCCTAAATCTTGCAGGTCACTCTGGGTTCAATGGAAGCATTCGCCAAGATCTCCGCCTTCCGCAATCTTCGCAGCCTAAGGGCATTCTGGCCAGAGGGGGACCGCGAAGACGTTGGTTTAGTATTGAAACAACTTCTTGAAAAGTTCCCAGATCTCGAAGAATTGGGCCTGGCTCATTGCGGTGGCGTGGTGTTCTCCACAATTGCGAATATGTGTCGCGAAATCAAGGTCCTCCAGCTTGAAGACTGCACAGTGTCGGCAAGGGACCTCACGCTGAACGCCCGCGCATTCCCTCATCTACAACACGTTGAGATCAGCGGGAACATGCTACTGAACACTTTCTGCTCATTTCTTTCTGTCACCCGCGAAACGCTTCGCACAGCGCGCTTCGGTGACTGTGGAATGTGCTCCGAATTCCTCAGGTACTGCGTTCGATTCGGCCAAGACCTGCCATTTTCGCGCCTCGAACACGTGGCCTTGTGCACGAGTCACACACTGCAGGAGTTGCACCTGGAACCCGGAAAGCTCCACAATGTGCTCAAGGCCTTGCCCGCACTCCGACACCTCGAGACTGACAGCTACGATTACGAGTCTTTTTCGAAAACTACTGCGTTCCACGTGGTCGGCTATCCTTGTCTTGGACGGGGTGCGTCTGCTGCACGGTACACAGTCCAAAGCTAGTTAGTATTGTTAAACATGACCACTCTCACTGATGATCCATCCAAGTAAGGACTGCTACAGATCACCATGGGGCGCCCTCACTCTCATGGCAGCGTTTCGCACATGCTACTATGAGGACTATTGTGGGAATTGTCTTTTGCAGTGCAGTGTACTAGAAGTTTTTTTTTCATTTATCCATAAACGCCCCGTGTAGAAGTGTGCCCTGAATATCTATGTTATATCCACACGACCGTTCCGCTGCTCTGCCAGGAACTAAGTGTAATGTCTCGCTACGCAATAGTACCCCATATAGGTCATTATGTACACCTCGTTTGATAAGTTGTCAGCCTACCACTTCCAAAATTTCAACAATATTTGAGTAATGTGTAACGCAATGGACTAGTCCAAGTAGTGCGAGACACACGGAGCAAGCGCTTGTCCCGCATGTCTCGCCTTGGTCCTGCGTATTGCTGTCCAGAGTGCTCAATTCTGCATCACGAACTCGCCCAGACTATTGAGCTTCTGAATTTTAAGAATATTTTGCTCTCGAAGACAGAAGTGCCTTAGACATGCGGATAAGCTGTGTTGTTAGGTACTTTGAGGGCATACCACCTAAGTGTTTCAGCCAGCTGTTGTTTTTGTGAGATACAAGTTCATTCATGAATGCAACTAGGACAATGCTTTAGAAGAGAGAAACAAGCACCTGCGGTGTATCATGCGTCCAGAAGACGCGAGGTACCTCACGATAAGTTGTGTGGAAGAAATACTCAGTTTTTTCTTAGTGTGTGAGCAACAAAAATGAAATAACGGATTCGTTACAAACAAATCTAGAAGGCAATGTAAAGCTGCGAATAACTCTTTTGGGTTCTCTCTATTTATTTGTAATAATGCATTACCTCTTGTAACACTCTGAATAACTTGAAGAAGTGTAGTCTAATAAAGAAATGGAGATGTACATATCACTTTATTGATTTATTTTGCTGTGTACATATTTTCTTATATGTACATTATACCTCACGAGGAATCAATCCTTCAAATGGCGTGCTACAACTGGTGAGGAAAGTACAGTTCTATGACGGTTTTCTTGGGGTGATAGTCTGTTGTCGGAGCGACACAGCTGGTTAGATTAATGCAGCATTGGGCTGTGTGCGGCGAAAAAGCAAGGCTGGCCGCATGGGCACGTGGGAAAGACTCGATTTGAGTTGCTCTGCGAGGATATGCCATGAGTTGTTGTAGTGACGCGGCTCTTTCTGGGAGGGTTTGAAAGGAGTGTATGGTAAGAGCGAAAGGGTGACGTGCGTGCTGCACGCCTTATTTTTGTTTGTTTTATTCTTTGCCTCTATGAACTGATTAAACGTGGTATCTCACAGCTAGAAGCTAAGGTTAAAATATATGCGCTTTCGACAGCAGTTCTGCTGGTAATTTAATGAATGGTGATTTAGGTATGATGTTTCTGAAAGATGAGCCTATGCAGTTTATTTAGGACCCCTTTGGCGTCATTCAATCTCTTACTGACAGAAAATAAATAGCCGACGCTGCACAAATCACACATTTCTACGGTCCGCGTGGCGTGCATGTCCCTCGAACCACGATGGCAAAAGCTGAGCTTGTTGCGAACGCCTTTGATTCCATACGCCATGGGCATAACAGGACTGATTCGAGTTTGGCGGTTAGGCTTCCTATGTGCGTTGCCGAATACGCCTCCCATGCAGTGATTTAGATTTAGTCCGTGTTTGATGTGAATAAATGTAAACATCAAGTAATGACAGTGTTTAGCAGAGCATTGCCGAAGTTGGTGTTATCTAATTGCGGTGGACCCACCAGACCATTCTTGTTTTACGATGAATTGTTTTTACATGACTACGCTTCGTTGTACTTAATTGACCTAGATATACGAACTCTTTTGTACATCCCATGGTGGGTTGCCTATCGCACAAAACAACTCTTTCGCCGGCTACGTAGCATTACCTTTGTTTTATGGATGTTTATCTTGAACCCTATTGCAGTGCTTTGTTGGTTTACATCCCCAGTCATTTTTTCAGCCGCCATTGCTGAAGAGCACTACGTCGTGTGCAAGCCGTAAGTTCCTGAGACATTCTTCATTCACCTTTATTTGTTTTTCTTTCCAATCTTGTTGTGCAAAAACGTCTAAAAAGGATTGAATAATAGCAGGAAGATTGCATTCCCCCGTCACATTCCTTTCTGAATTTCTGTTTTGTTTTGCTTGTGTTAAGGGGGAGCGGGTTAGCAGTGGAATTTAGATATTGGCTATGATATTCACGCACGTTCTAGGTTCTCCCTGGCGACGCATGCCTCGAAAGCTGCTAGCATCTCTACCAAGTGGTATACCTGCTTGTAATCTATGAATGCCGCATAGTGCCTTTTAATAGCGGGGCCATTTAAAGGGCCCCTCAACCACGAATCAATGTTCGCGTGCACCTCCCCGTGCCTTTCCGCTGTCCCCAGTGGCCGTCGGGACGTCACCTGTCCGATTAGGTGAGGTCGTCAGCAGCAGACGCTGTCGAGTAGGAGAACAAGTACCTGTTTGTCTGCTAGGAGGTGCGCGCGCTCCCTGCTCTTTCGCCTTGGAGGGGTGGAGAGACTAGCCGACAAACGCAGCTTAGCGAAGGCAAAAACGAAAGGAGCAAAGGTCGCATTTCGATTACCAAATGCGCTTGACTCCACTAGCGCTCACCGTAGGCTCGTGCACAACTGCAATGACACAAATTTCGACCTTTGGGTGGTTAAATGCCCTTTAAGCTTGGCAAACTCTTGGGTAGCGTCCACAAAAACTCCGGTATGTGCCACAGGAATTGGGCAAGCAGGTACGAGCGAAAGTAAGGACAGTGGAGGGAGAGAGGGCAGCGAAGGAGAGTGATGAAGAGCGGTGGCGAAAGAGGTTGGAGCTTTGGGAGGGAGAGAATAGAGCCTAATAAAACGAGGAGTGCGGAGGCAAGGAGCCGGAGAGGAAGGAGGCCAGCGTTAAGCGAAAAGTCTGCTCATCGAAGTAGACAGGAGGAAGGAAAAGGAGGAGGAGAGAAGAAATAAATAAAAGGAAAGAAAATTTCTCGGCGTCTCAACCATATCGAGGTTTTCGAGCGTAAAAACCTAACAGTTATTATGGCCCATTTTCTCGTCATTATAGCTGGACGTTGAGCATATGCGCGTATTACTTTCAGTTTATGTATTCTAGTTAGTCTTAACGTGGCGCGTGCCATCCTTTAGTTAAAGCTGTAGAATTATCCACGCTTGCCCTTAATGTCGTTTGGGACTAGAGCGCCTATGGCATGCTGTCCCTTTTCAGGGACTCCTATTTAGCAGAGCATGTGCTAATTTCTCAATCCCGGATTGCATGAAGCGTCCTGACACTACGCAGCAATAGCAGAGCATCAAGCGCTTCGTTGGAATTATTCCCACCATGCAAAACATGTCAGGACAAGAAGTGGTGTCTAAGCTAGAGAAACCATATCTAACAGAGAACTTTACACGAATAAAAAAATTAGGTTTGCCGAGGTATGGTCGCCTCAACAAACAAGCATCGAAGTGGCTATCTTCACGCTTGCAGCTGCATCCGACTGTGCGGAAGTAACTGCAAATCTGCGGCCGTTTGTTGGTTTGATGGTGTCTTACAGGCAAGAGGTGTATGCCATTTCGAAGCAGCTATCACAATATGGTACGCATTGTGATAGTACAAAAGAAGTGCCGAGAATCCCGCGAATAGGAATACTGCAAGTATGCATCACGCCCAAGCGTGTTTCGTTTCCAGAGCGGGTAAACCGTTGAGTGTACACGAAGGCGCTTGCTACTTCTAGTCAAACCCGCATATATAAAACTCGCAAAAATAACGCGAATTAGTTCAGTTTATCGTATATTCGATATAAAGGTATTATAATAATTACTTGTTTTCGGTTTGGCGTGAATTTCGGTGTACAGCATGGCTTCACGGCACTATTTTACGACAATGCAAGAAAGGCGACTTCACGGCAGTACACGTGTTCTTTTTTTTTCTTTTTTAGGTTTCAGTTTCTGCGGTTTGTAGTTGGGGGTTCGGATTATATGCAGGGGCGGATTATACGCGAGGAAATACGATTCGATGTAAATAGCGCCTCAACATCTTCATGCGCAGCTGTGATTACTAGTCGGGCGCAGGAAACCTCTAGTCTGCCTTGGCGCAAATTGGCCTTTGTTTTATGATATTATACTTAGCGTATTTCTTGGGATGCTATACGCAGCTGTGACGTCAGACTTCTTTCCTCTACGTCTGACTGAGTTGATTATCGCCACCCTTCGAGACAACAGCCAGGTACTTCCGTTTTACCGCAACCACTGAGTTAGCAAAGGAAGCGGTGAAGCGAACGGCGACGGGCGCTACGACGAAGAATCATGGGAGAAACAACACCATGGCAAGCAGCAGTTTCTACTCGCTCTACACGGCGCCCCCCTAACTACACCGCTCACTCTCACAAATGCAAGCGGGAAAGTCCTCGATCCTTGAGGAAAACCCAACATCGGGGGGTGTTTTACAGTGCCCGATGTTCGATATATCAACTGTTCCGGCTATGTTAGCTCGATGTAGACGTAAATTTTTGTATGCATTGACGTTAAAGCTTTGTCGTGTTCGCAAATAGTTTGATATAAAGGCTCTTTGTGATACCCGAATTTGATATAATGGGGTTTTACTGTATATGATGCGTTTTGTTACGTTGAAAGTGAGCGAACTTTGATATTTTGTGACACGTGAAAGACAATAGGGAACTCAACCTGTTTAATGCTCAACTATCGAAGTCGCGCCTTTAATGTCATTACATCTGGCCAAGTGAGGCCAGTAATTTAATGGCTTTTAAGCTATTTATGCTTGAAAGTAGAATCGCATGAAGTGCGTCCATGTAAACAAGGTAGTAATGGCATATATGTACGTCTGTACATTACATTTGTCCGCGTTAACCTGACAATAAAGTTCTAGGCAACACTGTTGACTCTTGTTCAACCCCCACCCCTCCAGTTCGTGCGCCGCTGGACAGCCTGAGCAAAACTCGTTGTTGTGTGTAATGCTACTGCTGCAGTGGCAAAAGTGTGCCACCTCTCATTGCGTCAACATCTGATTTACCGCCTCGAGGTAGCTTTAGGAAACAGTGACATAAAAAAAATCCCTTAAAGTTCCCTTATCAATCTCGTCGTGGTTAGACATAGAAAGTGAAGAATGACTGATATTTGCTGAATAGTGAAATTATTTCCCCGGCGGTGTTGCTATTTCGCTTGACGGCTGCAAAACGTGAATCGACACGCACAACGCATTGGTGTTGTTTTTTTCTAAATTTTTGACTGCTATCGCGGGTGACAAATTAAGGGCCGTGACAAGACAACACTGGGCACATGGTGTGAGTGCTTGGCAATCGATATCGTTGACGTGCACGGAATTTCGTAGAGACGATCGTGTCGCATCATCTGCGTCGTTGCTTCAAATTGATAAACAAAAAGAGGGAAAGCACGTATACCCAGACGATTCGATTATTATTCGGTCCACTTGAAATGACTGCATTGTGCTAATGCGTTGGCTAATCGAAGTCAACACATAGAAACGGGAAAATATCAAGCTAATTGGCGGCACAAGTCTTCTCAGGACAGCAATAAACTTTGTAATGAACTGGACCCGAGAAATTGATGTGCAGAGGAGCGCATATAGAACGAAGGAAAATATATCGATCGCCTTAAGAGATGATGTTTTCCCCGAGTTCGTGGGTCGCTAAGTGAAGGTTTCATTATATTGATTTGTTTAACTGCAGCGCTGCTCTCTTGGTTCGCGAGCACACGTGTTCCGCGGCGAATACAGCTCTACGGTGGCTTGTCTTTCCGTGGCAGACGGAATTAGAACGTCGACACCTGGATGGCTAAAATTGTAACAACTACGACTCCTTCTCAATGGAAGAAAACGTATGCAAGAATGAAGAAAGGAATAGGACAGAAAGGAAAGGCAGGGATGTCAACCTGTCTAGAAAGACCGGTATACTACCCTACACTGCGGGAAGGGATGAGGGAGATATAAGTATAGAGATAGGCAGAGAGAGAGGGAGAGCGCGCAGACACTAAACGTTACACACCTCACAGTCATGCTAACGTCGTTACTCTACAACCGTCGGGGCAAGTCTGATGCCTTGAAGAAGCTGAGCACTGCCTGCAAGGGATTATCGTTTGTCATAAGGGGCTCATGAAGATGGTCGCTTTTCTGGAATTAGTAGTCTCACTGTTCTCAGTCCGTGCAGCTACGTACGCGCCTATAAGTCCATCATCGCTTGACACAATGAAGGTGATGGCCGTCCTGGTTTCTTGCGCTGCCGTGATCTGTAGGCCTCCGAAAGCTGTACGGCTGCGGAAGCTTGTTGGGCATTTTCATGTCGCGCTGAGTCTCTGGACCTGCGTAAACGATAGAGATTGCGACCGCAACATTGTTCGCTACGCGACACAACAGTCGGCTTCCCGAGACTAGTGTTAGCAGATGTTGCCCGTCACGCTTCCCTGCCGTCAGCTGTATTCCACAAGGTTGCCGAATTACAGAAGCACCACTGCAACGTAAACTGGAGACTACTAATTATCCTTCCAAAATAATTCAGGTGTCCTCGACAAACTGATAAATGAAATGTGCAACATGGTAAACATGAGCGAGCGCGAAATAAACGCGCCTTTCGATGACTACACGATTCGACCGTCGCAAGATGCTACCAGCGGAAGATGCTCCATACCCCGTACGCGCTTTTAAGCGAGCACTTACCACCCTCACAGACATACCCAAGGCACGAAGTGATCAACTACGTCCTGCAATATGGGCCAAAAAATCAGGTAACTCTTTCATCGGCCGCGCTATCAAAGCAGCAGTGGAGGCGTACGCGGCTTTGAACAATACTCCGGACTTGCAGTGTAACAATCGCAAGATTAGCATTTCAATACTCTTAGGCCGACGTACCGATGCTCGTTTTTGTATCTGTCACATCAACTCTTCCTTGCAGACTCCGCGTTTCTTCTACGGCTAATCAATCTATTCACCAATCTACTTTTAAATGCGAAGCATTTCTTAGCGAACTTCTGCGACTTTGAGCGTATCTATCTATCTATATATCTATCTAGCCGCCTACGACTTTGTGCTCTCCTGGCCGTTTCGTTAATCGGATGTATACCAAAATTGGTGTGTCATAACATGGCCTTATTACGAACGTAAATGACAGGTCATATCATGAAAATCATGACACGCATGTCATGAACAGCATCATTTACATTCCACGACCTTAGGCTCTTGCGGCCGTTCCGTTAATTTCATATACACCAAAATTGGTACGGCGTGACAAGAATTCATGAGAACATAATGACTGGTCCTAACATGCAAATCATGACGCGCATGTCATGTGCAGCATGATTTACATGACATTGTCTCTGGGCGCTCGCGGCCGTTTAAATGAAGGGATATATACAAAAACTGGTATGACGAGACATTTCTGTATGACGAACATAATAAACACGTGGTAACATGATAATCATGACATGCATGTCATGTATGACATGATTTACATGCCACGCTCATGGCGCACTCGCGGTCGTTTTGCTAGATTGATATACACCAAAATTGGCATTGTGCTATGTGACTGTATGAAGAACATGAATAACAGGTCGTAGCATGAAAACCATGACATCCATGACATGTATGTCATGATTTACATGCCACGCTCATGATGCATTTGCGGCCGTTTCGCTTGCATGATATACACCAAAATTGGTATTGCGCGACACGACCGTATCACGAACGTAAGTGAGAGGTGGTAACATGAAAATCATTACGTGCAAGTCATGTACAACCTGATTTACATGCCACGCTCATGGTGCGCTAGCGGCCGTTTCAGCAGATTGATATAGACCAAAATTGGTATTGCGCGAAGTGACTGATTGAAGAACATGAATAACAGTTGGTAAGATGAAAACCATGACATGAATGTCATGTATGTCATGATTTACATGCCACGCTCATGATGCATTCGCGGCCGCTTCGCTAGCTTGATGTACACCAAAATTGGTATTGCGCGCAGCGACTGTATGGCGAACGTAAATGAGACGTGGTAACATGAAAATCATGACATGCATGACATGTACGACGTGATTTACATGTCATGCTCATGGCGCACTCGTGGCCGTTTCGCTTGCTTGATATCCACCAAAATTGGTATTGTGCTATGTGACTGTATGAAGAACACGAATAACAGGTACTGGCATGAAAACCATGACATCTGTGACATGTATGTCATGATTTACATGCCTCGCTCATGGTGCACTTGCGGCCGTTTGGCTTGCATGATATACACCAAAATTGGTATTGCGCGACACGGCCGTATGACGAACGTAAGTGAGAGGTGGTAACATGAAAATCATGACATGCAAGTCATGTACAACCTGATTTACATGCCACGCTCATGGTGCGCTAGTGGCCGTTTCAGTAGATTGATATACACCAAAATTGGTATTGCGCGAAGTGACTGTATGGAGAACATGAATAACAGTTGGCAAGATGCTAACTATGACATGCATGTCATGTATGTCACGATTTACATGCCACGCTCATGATGCATTCGTGGCCGCCTCGCTAGCTTGATGTACACCAAAATTGGTATTGCGCGCAGCGACTGTATGACGAACGTAAATGAGACATGGCAACATGAAAATCATGACATGCATGACATGATTTACATGTCATGGTCATGGCGCATTCGTGGCCGTTTTGCTTGCAAGATATACACCAAAATTGGTATTGCGCGACGCGACTGCATGACGAACGTAAATGAGAGGTGGTAATATGGAAACATGACATGCAGTTCATGTACGACATGATTTGCAAGCCACACTCATGATACATTCGCGGCCGTTTTCCTAGCTTGATAAATACCAAAATTGGTATTGCGCGACGCGACTGTATGACGAACATGAATAACAGGTGGTAACATGAAAACCGTGACATGATGCCATGTATGTCATGACTTACATGCCACGCTGATGGTGCATTCGTGGCCGCTTCGCTAGCTTGATATACACCAAAATTGGTATTGCGCGAAGCGACTGTATGACGAACGTAAATGAAAGGTGTTAACATGAAAATCATGACATGCATGACATGCATGGCATGATTTACATGCTATACTCGTGGTGCACTCGCGGACATTTCGCTCTTTTGATATACACCAAAATTAATATTGCGCGATGTGACTGTATGATGAACATAAATGAGAGGTCTTAACATGCGAGTTATGTTATGCATGTCATGTACGGTATGATTTACATGCCACTGTCATGGTGTGCTTCCGGCCGTTTTGTTAACTGGATATATACCAAAATTGGTATGGCACGACACGAGTGTGTGATGAACATAAGCGACAGGTCATGCATTGTATATACCAGAATATGCGTTTCATTGGCATGGTGTATACTAGATGGTGCATGCATGCGTGCATGGCAAACATGCGATATATGGTGGACTAGATGCCATGGCATGATTGATTTCATTTGGCTCAAAGACAAACAAGGCGATGTATGCAGCTCTTTGCTGGCTGCTTCGCATTACATCGATTCCCACAGTGCGTGGGATCTGCCGAATTTTTTGCTTCCTCGTTCGTCGCGGTGATATCATACATCCATCTTTCGACCGCTAATTCTTTTCTTTTGTGAAACTCTCACTGATTTGACACCCTTCGTTTTCCTCACGTCGCGCTTGCAGACGCTGTTGCTTCTGAACGATGCGTGCAGTCTTTCGGTGGCGAGGGGCATTTCCGTGCGTAGCACCTTAGGGACCTCGTTTATCATCCGTAGATCTCATGTGACGTGACCACGAGCACAATTATATGTTAAATACAGGCCATTAACAAGGCTAGCGATGCTGAAAACCAGAATAAAATAAACCTGACAAGGTCTAAGCTATCATGTTTAATAGAAAAAAACACGAAGTATTCGCAATAATTAACTTAAAATCGCTAAAAACACTTCGAGACACATGTGCCTAAAACTTGCGTCACGCAAAAGAGGGCGCCACCGCCTCGCCAACTACGCAATTGTGCCTCCTATCGGCGCTTCACCTGTGCTTCGTCGGTACATCTGAAAGGGGAAACGGGGAACAATTTGATGGAACTCGCTGCAGACAACACGTCTCTCGATTTCCTTAACGCCTCCACAAGTAGGAAGTCTATAAACCGCAGCAAAAAGTAGCGCGCGTGTCGCACTCCGAGTTTGCGAATATCCCTAACAAGGTTCTGCTAATGCCGGGGAAACCGTACATGCTTACGTCAAACATTGACATTACCGGCAGTTTAGTAAACGGAGCAATGGGAACTCTACGAGCGGGAATTGCTGGGTGCCCGTGCTACGCACTTCCTCTGGTTTCACAGTAGTGTAGCTGCATTTAGTGCAGGATGTGGAACTACACTAGTCGCTACACAAGTTTTCTGCTAAGCACTTGGCCATTGTCGACGTCAGAGAATGACATCGAGATAGCATGCATAACATTTTTGTTTGGACTGTCGGCGTATGCTTTTTGTGGAACATCATTCGGATGGAAATCACTGCATCTCGCAGTGTTTATTTATTTATTCAAGTACACCACATGTTCCAATTAAAACATTCTGTGAGGGAGGTTGTACATCATAGTTCGAACAGCATGGAGCATGTGTTAGCGAATCCAAAAACAGTTAAGTTCTGCAGTGAATGCTAAATACAAATATTTTTAACGCACTGAACGTTTTGGATTAGTAGTCTTTAGGCGGAAAACCATAGAAAATGTGAATTAAAGTTGTTACATCTGGAATCAAAACCACACTCGAGTAGACCATACTATTTCAACAAAGAAGAGCGACAGCTTTTGCACAAATGGAAACATCTTTATACAATGGCTCTATGGTCGAGGCTACGTGGAACGAAAATGCACAAATAAAAAAACTAAATAAGGAAAAAGAGTTATGAAAACATAACGTGAAGTACTCGTTTGGAGATGCCATGGTCGTGTATGTCCACCATTTTATCTGGAAGATCATTCCAATGATCTATGGCACGTAGTAAAGCCGATGAATTAAACGCCTTCGTTCGTCCGAACAGACGTTGCAAGCTTCGATGATATTGAAGACGACGAGATATACGATGCGCATGAGTAAGCGGTAGTGTAGATGCATAATGACTGCAAATAAGTTTACGAAGGAGGCTGATAAGTGCAATGTTCCTATGTGACTCCAACGATGGAAGTGGTAGCTTCGACTTTAAACAGACACGCTTGATGCCCGCCTGTAGTCACCGACGATGAAATGAGCTGCACGATTTTGTATGGACGCGAGTGAATGAACTAGGTATGCTTGCTGCGGCGACCATATGAATAATGCAAGTTCGAGCTGTGGAGGGACAAATGATAAATAGGCTAGTTTTCGTGTAGCTGACGGTGCATCCCGAAGATTTCGTTTTAAGTATCCAAGCGTACGCGATGCCTTTGTGGTGACTTTTTCTATATGGCTAGACCAAAATAAGTCTAGTGTCAGATGAATATTTGTACATATATATCTGACTTACAAAATTATTGCTAAGCAAGTAATGAAATGTCGAGTTATCGCGTTTACGACTGAAAGTAACTTGCATTTATCCGTGTTAAGGGTCATTTGCCGATGTGAACACCAGTTGGTGATTCTGTGAATATCCTGCTGCAAGGTGATGTGGTCAGTATGAGAGGAAATCTTACGATGAACCACACAATCATCCATGTTTCCTTGCGTGTTTGATGTGACGCCCTATGTCTTGCGGCTCTGTTGACAACGTATCTTATGTGGAGTCGTCACGCGTAGCTCTCGAGGCTTGCGAAAGGCGATGCATCTGTTATAATAGTCAGAACGATTGCCACCAGAAACTTCGACTAGGGATTTACGCCAGAAGAACTTTGTCCAGGTCATCTATGCTGGCACTGGCACGCAAAAATGAACTTGTGCTGGCAAATAACAGTTTCCTGACGGCCTTGAGAACGCCTCCGACGCATGGACGGTATCATCTGAGGTAAGAAAATTGCTACGACATAGCGTCAAAAGTTCTCACTATTGGAATCACTCCTAATGATCGCAAACGTTAATCCCTTCTCGCGGAATTCGGTGCGTTTTCGACATTTCAGTGCTGTTAGCGCTAAGGTATTGTGTTTTGTGCCGTGGGGTTTCAACAAGTTACGTAGGACATGCGAAGTACCACTTCGGCTGAAGTCTGGAATAGTAAGCTGAAAACGCTGTTGATTATATAGGGTTTTCAAAGCTATATGTCTGAAAATCCCCTAAAATTAAGGAAACTGCGGGATTTGCTCGCTGCCTTCATAGTTAATTTTCGTGTAGCGGCAGGGACCTCACTAATAATGGAACTAAAGTGAACGTTTAATCAGACGAAACAGAATATGGGTGCAATTGGAGAAATGAAGCCCTTCATAGGAAGAGCCTCTTGCAGCCTCGAAATTTCCGAAAAGCGGCCACGGGTTACTTTTGCGACGTGAATAAATTAGGCAAATTTCGCCGGCTAAACCGAGACCCCGTAAATCGCAACTGCCATAATAGATGAGTGCGGAATGAGGGATCGTAAAAACCATCGATGTACTTCGCCTCATGGGTCAAGCGGCTGTGCTTGCCATTATAGAACGCTAGGAAGAATGAGTGAAGAACTAACGCGACTGCAATCGTTGTCCGAAACAGTGACGTCATCCTGGTCGTCTGGTAAAGTGTGCCAAGTGCACTCAGAGGCGTTTCGGTTTCGGTTTCACCGGTGAATATTATCAAATTTCATCCCACCACAACAACTGCCAGAGGCCGCTTTTTAGAAATCTAAAAACAGGACTAGGCTCTTAGCAGGAACGACTTCAATTCTCTCATTTGAACCGACTACCTCTCTCATTAATGGAAAACTTAATTATTTTACTCTTGAAATTATTGCTGTGATTAGTAGATCCACACATCTAAAGATACCTACCTCCACAGCAAATGCCAGTATGAAAGTGGCGAACAAGTACGTATTTTCCTAATTTTTGAGATTTGTGGACACATCTATTGAGGCACCCGGTATAACGGAACTTTATGAATTATTCATGCCCCGCATAACGAATGAAAGCGTAGAGTGAGGAAAGCCGGTGTACGACATCCACCAAACAATGCAGGGTCTGCGCTGAGCGCTTGAAAAAACTTTATATAATCGAAAATTATCAAAAAGCGGTCTATATTGTGGTTTAGAAAGAGCTAAAGAAAGAAAGAAGCACTTTATAAAAAAAATCAGAGATTCAGCGTATGTCCGCCAATCTGCTACTCTGAAGGCAGTGGAATGGAGGAGAAAAAAAAAAAAAACGTGAGGTCAACGTGCGTGGAATAATGCGTAAATAAAAGTCAAGTCGTGTAATAGGCTAAAATGAGATGATGAAGGTAGGAATTCTGGACAGTTAATCGAAAATAGTTTTTACAAAGGTAATGAGCCATTCCGCTCTGTAAAGGTAGATAACAAGTGAAGCTGTTTTCGAAACGTACTTATTTTATATTTTTATTGAGGTATTTAATTTTACGTTTATTTATAACATTTCAATTTAGCATTTGCTGCTTTAAAGCAATTACCCTCTGATTTTTTTTCGAAAGTATGCCCTTAGGCATAATAATTATTGACTCAGAAATACACATACAAATTTGTTTCGTGTATGAAGTCCAGTAATGAGCTGTGGTGAGGTCCACTAATCCAGCGTTTCAGGTCGGGTGGTCGGCAAGGCCTGAGGCCTGTTGCACGTAGGTGACAACTACGGCTGATTTGTGCAGGCTCAAAATTGAGCGCATAGGTTATTTATGCGTTTCTATACTTATTCATTTATTTATTTGATTAATAAATGTGTTATCTAGTTAATTACTTTTTATGTCTATTTTTAGTGGATCAGTCGTGAGTAGTGGTGCTCGCCCAATTTCTATCGCGCCTATCTGCTAGGGGGCGAATATTACGGCTTGCCGAATTGCTTTTGCGCATTCCTGCTAGATGTTTTTAGTTGAGTAGATAATTGTTGACTAGGTAACTCTTTGCGGAGTTACAATATGTCCGGATATCTTATTACCCTCTAGACACGAGTTACGTCAACCAATTCGCCCACTTCGCCAGCCACCGTTTGAGTTGAGTATGAATGGCCAAGGCCACTTTTACAGCAGAGCTCTTATGTTCGAGATTTGCCGCGTGTCGTAGAATGGAAATTATCTTCAATATGAAGCGGCACGCGTTATCATCGGCCTCTTCTTCATCTTCATCCTCTTCTCTCGCAGAACACGCTATCGTGGGCGAGAACGAGTGGAGAGAAAGAGAGAGGGAGAGAAAGAAATAGAAAGAAAGAGAGAAATTCTTGGGAAGAAAAATTGTGGCAAAGCTGACTATTCACGTACGTATATAATGTTTACCCTAAGCGGGTGATATATTGCTTCCAGATGTCCGGTCGGCCTTCATCTGTGTTCTGGCCTGATGTTGCAGAAAAAATGCACAGCTGTCTGACCGTGAACACCAGCTTCTATTCCACTCTGTGGGGTGAGTACATAGCGCTTTGCTGTAGATGGGGCCCCAGTTATATATAAAAAAAACTTTTATAAGTCTGCTGTGCGTATACTTGCTCATTGCGTCATTGCGGTTCCGCCTCATCTCCATTGTTAAACGTCCAATGTTGTGGTTACGCTTTGTCAATAAATAAATTGTGATTGCTTCATTTAATCCTCTTCGTGCAACGGCTATGGGATACTGCTGTCCAGTGAGTGAAACAACTTGGCCTGGTTGAAGATAATCCAGAGCCCTGCTCAATGGCACAGCCACTGACCAACTATGCGTTAGAAGCCTGAAATTCTTCTTTGCCAGGGAGGAAGGCAAAGAAACAGCATGTTGGCACAGGCCTGGGTTCTTCGGCACTCTTTTTTCTTGGCAAAACGTCAGACGCGTCGCACATCATGCAGTGATGTATATTTGGAGGATTACAAAAGCATTGCTGCGCTCTATAATGAAAAAGAATAACCTTTAGAAAAAGAAGTGAAATTGCAGCCTTTAAATTTAATTTTCCGAATTAAATTCACGTATTGCAGCAACGTACTTCCTAGTGTCATTAAACGTCAAAACGGAACTAGCTTCAAAATAAGAATAATTCAGAACTGAACGAATAGCAGACATGATTCGGAGCTCATCAAACAATTTCTGAATATTACAGAGTCTGACAGAAGTTTTGAATATAATGCACAACCATGTGGAATGGAATGACGAAGCTGATGCAGTAAATGTGTAAAGTCACCATTTTGCCACTTGAAAGACTACGCCACCACCTGACGTTCTACCCTACCCCCCACGTAGCCCTCACTCATTTTCCATTCGTCCGCTTTCTTCAGAAAAGGTCTTACAAGTAATTTATTCTCCTAATGTTCAGCAGGGTGTCGGAAAGAAATGTTTTTCGTTTCGGTTTTAGTTTCGTTTCACCGCAAAAAGTTCCGTTTCGTTTCTGTTCCGGAACGAAAAAAAAACGTTCCGTAACGGTTCGTAATGGTTTTTTTTTCTTTGTATTAAAAAAGGAAGTATGAAAAAGGTCAGGCGATCATTTAAAAAAACATTGGATTTGTGATGTAGTTGCTTGCCCTCCTCTTAAGAAAGTGGGACAAGGGTAAAACACGTTCTTCAGAGTAGCGCAAGTAACTGTACCACGTATTCCTACCAACTAGCGCAAACCAGTATTCATTTCAAAGTCATAGATTTATTTTCTCACAAGACAAATACGAACTTCTTTAGTTGGCTTAATTCTTTGTGTCAAGGGAGTCAGCACGATCTCAGAAGCAGCACGTCATTGAGTGTACTCTCTGATGTGTGAGACCGCTGTTCTGATAAACAGATCGCCAGGCCTGCGTGAAACACGCAGCAAGTCACAGCAAAAACTAGAAGAGCGGACTTTGTAGAGCCCGTTGTTATCTCTTGGGGCAACTAATACAAGTAAACATGCAACGTACCCACTACGTCATAAATCGTCGCAATTTTTCTGAAGTAGCGAAGTTCCCACTATGCCATTTTTCTTCATTCTTCGGAGAATCGCGGTACCCGCTACACATCTGTAAGGCATTATCTGCACTTTGTGCTGTGGCTTATAATGAAGAATTATGGCTGAGCACTTTGCAGTTGGTGGGAAGGAGTGTTGCGGAATGGGCGCCTCCATTCGATTCCAATTCCATTCCTTTCAATTCCTCGCAATGAAAAAAACTTAGCCCATTGGCACTCAGGGAATGGCCTGGCAGTTCGATTCCATTCATGTAATTCCTCAACGTAGGAAAGGCATCTTGATAATTTTATCGAGTTAAGAATGAACGCCCCCTAAAGCTAATTTCATCAAATGCATTAAGAACTGCAAAAGTACGCAAAACACGTTGCCAAGGTCGAGGAATAGTAGCTTGGTGACATATCTCGTGCAGTATAACCGCCCTACTAATTCCCATAGGGGCAGTTCTCCCGCTATCGATAGTATTTGCGTGGTCAACATGTTTGAACGAATGGTGGTGTTTCAATATTGTTTAAGCTTAAATCTGTTAATGCTAAAATGACGACATAGCGTATTTTTATGCTGACAAAAGCGCCTTTGCACCGAATACGGAACACTGGAGCCGCACTGCCTGTCAGCACTCACGCTTGTCAAGCGCACCTCGCAAGTATGGATGGGGTGAGGAGAACTTTCTGTGTTCGCCTGTGCGCAGGTATGCAATGTCTTCCTTGTCGCAAAGGTTATTTACATGCGCCAGGTACTAAACTGCTCGTGAGATAAAGATCAGGCAGTGCATAAAGTATTCGCCACTTACGGGTGGGGGTATCAATGGGAACCAACGCGCAGGGGTAATTTGTTTCTCCCTTCGGTATCTGCTGGGATAATGCATTTGTTTGTACACTAACTTATGCCTCCGTTTGTAGTAGGCGCGTTGCTTATAAATGTACCATGCTTGTAATCAGCTAAGCCATTTTCAAAATACTGCTTTAGTGTTAACTTGCGAGGCTCTGACTTACTAACGTTTGAAGCTTGAAAAACAGCACGTAGGACGAAAACGTCCTCTATTTTCGGAAAAAGACGTAATTCCATTCCCATTCCATTCCTCTGAGCGTTGTCGCCATTCCATTGCGAGGTCGCGAAAATGTGGAATGATTCCGGAGTCATTCCAATTCAGGAGTGGTAACTCCGCAACAGTGGTGGGAAGCATTAAACCGCACACTCTTTGCGCTATTAGCATTGTGTGATGACTGACTGCCACGCTATATTACATATGTTAACGCGATTCCTTGCCCGACATGACGCCTGTGTAGAGTATTTTTCCGATGGAGTTATAAGCACCAGCGTGACACTGTGGTGGAAGACCCGACTGCCACGCAGAGGGCCCGGATCCTAGAAATTTGTTTCTCATTTATCTTTTTCTTATACCACGCGATAGCGGTCACGTACACCGGCGGCCGCGTACAACTATGAAGCCAAAATCGGCTGTTGTGATCTAATAACAGCTTTCGCTGTAACAAACTTCAGCGACGACAGTGCCCTCTCCACTTCGGCCTGCTTGACAGGCGCGCAAAAGTCCACTTGCGTTAATATAAACATCTCTGTTTGCCACTGTTCTCGTTTTTCGCACAATTTCAGCATATCTTTGCTTTGGGTTTCCTGTCTGAGGTACGCGCTAATACTATACCCTGAGATATGCACACATTGCATGAGCTCAGTTGTTCCGGATTGCGAAATTTTCTCGTGAACTGAAAAACGATTGAAAAAATTTCGGTTTCACTCCGGAACGAAATAATAAATAACGTTTCGGTTACGTTTTCGTTCCGGTCAAAAATATCGTTTTTTTTTTCGTTTTTCGTTTTCGGTTTTCGTTCCGTTCCGACACTCTGTGTTACAGGACCGGACCTCGCTTCTGTACAGTCTTATAGAATAAACTGGCTTCGGTAGACATATCATTGGTTTTTGCAGATCCTGTATTACCGAAACGTGGAAAAATAGTCCTTGTTACAAAGCGATTCTGTGGAATCCCACAAGGTGACGGAAGGGTTAAGAAAGATCAATTGATAACCACCCGCTTGTAGCACGAAGCCACAAAGACATCCGTACGGATTTCTCAGGAAGAAAGCTTTTTAGTTGCCGAAAGCAAGCTTAGAAGATTAGCTATGACGATAAGATTAAATCAGATGTAGTGCATCTGCGAGCGGCTGTGTACTTGATAATTATTGAAAAATATTCCATGCGCTTCGCACTTGAATTTCCTTATTCGAATTCGCTTCGAAGTTGATAAGTTGGTATTTTCACACATATAGAAGAAATGCTTCTTGGCCACATTATTTGTTGTTGCAGAAAGAACAAAGCGATCTGGAATGAATATGGAATATGGAAAAAATGTAACAGATGGCATGCGCGTAGTTCGTAGTTCAGTGAGAGGCCTCAATATATTCACCATACATTGAAGCACTCCTGACAGCGAAATTTTTGTTCCTGACGTTTTTACTGTAATTTGTAGCTTTGTGTCTGGTAATCCCGAAAGTGAATGGTAAGTACTCTTACTTATCGTATAATTAATACTAGCGTGGTTATTTGCGACCAAGTTTGCGGCACTTCGAAACGCGCATCTAAAACTAAAAGAAATGAGCATTCCACAGCATGGGAGCGCCTGAGGTCACCTGCACTCAAGCTTTCTGTCGTTTTCAAATCGGGGCCATGCGCGCGGTAAAGATCGAAACGATGTGGGTGCTTCGGTATGTGAAGCCTGCAAAGTGCGCGTCTACTCAGGAAAAAGAAAAAAGCATTCCTGGCCTAAGCAACCAGAACTACTTTGAGAGCAGCCCGACAACAGAGCGGGAGGGGTGAGGAACAACAGCCCTGGCTGAGTGCCAGTTGTGGTATTGTATGCACCCCGCAAATCTTCTGCGACGTCGTCAATGCTCGCTTTATTCATGGAACGTCACAAGAGGCCTGGATCTACGTCATACCAGTGGCGATGTCGCGAGGTGCTGCCAACTCAAATGAGCACTCACGCTTATTTTAAAACCGAGTAATATATCTTAAAGCTTACGTACGCCACTAATTATCGGTCAGAGTGCCTACGTATAAAGGAAAATCAACAAACAAAAACGTCTTGAGGTTTCAGTTTTGTTGTCAGGATCATTTCAGGCTGCATATAAGAAAAAAAAGGAAAGGAAAACATTATACACCTATATATATACATATATATATATAAATATATATATATATATATATATATATATATATATATATATATATATATATATATATATATATATATATATATATATATATATATATATATATATATGTATATATATAGATATATATCATCATCAACCTGTCTATGCCCACTGCAGGGCAAAGGCCTCTCCCATGTTCCGCCAATCAACACGGTCCTGTGCTTTCTGCTGCCACGTAATACCTGCAAACTTCTTAATCTCATCTACCCACCTAATTTTCTGTCTCCCCTTCACGCGTTTGCCATCTCTTGGAAACCAGTCAGTTACCCTTAATATTGCCGCGAGTCTTATATTTCATGAGTGTAAGCTTCACCCACAAAGACTGTGGGCAACGCGCTGCGCAGGCCTCGCCGTGATGTGTAGGAAGCTTCGCGATTGTTTTGGAACAATCTGCTGAGATTGCGCGCCGCACGAGAATGTTCCAGCTTTGTCGAGAGATAACGCCGCCACCAGCGATATCGCTGGAAAGTTGATAGCGCCTGTATAAAAGCCGACGCGCTTGACTGCTTGTCAGTTGATCGACGGACGACGCCCTGTTCGCCGCTATCATTGTACAGCGTGTATTGCTGTAGTTCTAGTTCTCATTTTCCCGGCCACAAGTTCGGCCAAATAAAAAGTTTCATTCTGCAAACGCCGACTGCTGTCTTCGTCGACGTCACGACCACGTGACAATATATATATATATATATATTAGGATATGTATGTATGGTATCCGTTTAGTTATCGCAAGTTTTTCGACGACTTTGTCAAGAAAATTTATACATATCATTTGCGCTTTATGTCATGTACATTTTCCATGAAGAGATAAGAAAGTATGAAAATATTTATTCTTGGGATCTGTTAGTTTCTCTATTTTACAACGTCATATCCGTGCCGGAAATACGTCAGTGGAGCAGTGGTGGACCCCGGCATAAAACACTTTCGTGTTAAAACATCCTTACAGGATTGCAACGACTGATAACTCGTATTTTACGGTACAAGATCAAAAGGATATCGTAGAGAACCGATTATGTGTGATATTGGCGCTTATTAAAGAGCATTTACACCATGATCGGAAAAGCTAATTTTATGCCAGCGTGCTCGTGAGTCGACTCACTCAGGCTCACGCAGACTCAGGCCAAGCCGTGAGTCTGAGTCTGAGTCCGGCTGAGTAATACATTGGTGAGCCCGGTTGAGAAAATGTTTGGTGAGTCTGAGTCCGAGTGAGTCTGGTTGAGAAAAATTTCGATGACTCTGAGTCCGAGTGAGATCTCAGAGCAAAATATATTTCTTGAGTGAATCTGAGTGAGTTCCAATATTTTTGCCTTCCTATGCTCCAACGCAATTCCTTATCGTATTCGAAGACTACCTCGGTGTATGTGGCCAGTTGTGGCCTATGTATAGTTATGGCGTTTGCTTGCGCGGGGGGAACTGTCCTCTTACACGAGATGTTTTCTCTGCCTATATCGTGGTTGTGGTGGTTCGCAGTCCCACGGAAAAGCATTTCAATTGTATTGAGGGGTGTGCCTTAGTGATTTGTTTTGTCAATGCCAACATGGACGTCTTAAATTCAAGCCACAGTTGCAGGAGGTTGCCGTGTTCGTCACGCTCAATGTACCGCAAGGTGCTAATGTTGCCATTAACGAGGCCGTCGCTTACGTCGATATTGACACGATCTTCTCGAACTTACCGACGCGCAGGCATATTGAGGCTGGCAGGCCACCACTGTCGCTTGCGTTCATCTTGACTACCTTGGCCCGGACATTCCTGTGTACCCGCTCATATAAAACGTCGTCCGCAGCGCCGAGGCAACGTGCGCTATAGCGGTCGACGTCCGCATTGCTGTAGTCAGGCCCTGTAGCCAGGGGGAGGGGGCGGAGCTAGGCCCCCCCTGTAATTTGGATAAGTGGGTGTTTTTACCGAAAATAGATAGTGAAAATAGGTGTTTTTCTCAAACAGACAAGGTTTTGAGCAAGTGCCCTCCCCCCCTCGATAAAAGTTCCTACCTACGGGCTTGGCTGTAGTATAGCCGTATGACGTCAGGGCACCTACCGGAGGCTTCGAGTGTCACAAAGCTGCTATCAATCAATTTGACGTCATCCTCACTCAGCATGAGGCCACCGCCCATCCTTGTAAGAAATGTAGATAAGACTACGTCATTCTGGCGGACCACGTGGACGAGTGGACGGTAGTCGACCGTCTTCCAGGCGTGTTCTGCCTTCAACTGTCTCACTTGCCTTGGGTTTCAATGTGTATGTACACTGTTAATGTGTTGATTGAGACTGTGAATCACCTGTGGCGCATACCCGCATAACATGAACTGTGGTATGCCGGTATGTGCCACACGTGACTGAGGGAAAGGGTTTCATGAAGTAGGCGAGAGGTATTTTGCGTTATTCATGTCATGACTAGTGAATCGTGTTCGTCATACACTGATGTCCTTATATACCACTTTTGGTGTGATATAAGTCATGCAGACGGCCAGGAGAGCACCCAGACGTAGGCGGCTCTAGCTAGCTAACTGATAGATAGATAGATAGATAGATAGATAGATAGATAGATAGATAGATAGATAGATAGATAGATAGATAGATAGATAGATAGATAGATAGATAGATAGATAAAAAAGCCGGCAGATCCCACGCATTGTGGGAATCGACGTAATGCGAAGCAGCCAGCAAAGAGCTGCATACATCGTCTTGTATGTCACTAAGGAAAATGCGTGTGATTGTTTTCATGTTAACTCCTATTATTTATGTTCGTCACACAGTAACGTCCCGCAATACCAATTTCGGAGTAGATCAAGCTAGCAAAACGGCCGCTAGTGCCTCATGAGCGTGGCACGTAAGTCATGCTGTACATGACATGCGTGTCATGATTTTCATGTTAACTCGTGTCATTTATGTTCGTCACACAGTCAAGTCGCAAGATACCAATTTTGGTGTACATCAAGCTAGCGAAACGGCCTCCAGCGAACCATGATCGTGGCACGTAAGTCATGCTGTACATGACATGCGTGTCATGATTTTCATGTTAACTCGTGTTATTTATGTTCGCCACACAGTCACGTCACAAGATAACAATTTTGGTGTATATCAAGCTAGCGAAACGGCCACCAGCGCCCCATGAACGTGGCACGTAAGTCATGCTGTACATGACATGCGTGTCATGATTTTCATGTTAACTCGTGTTATTTATGTTCGCCACACAGTCACGTCGCAAGATACCAATTTTGGTGTATATCAAGCTAGCGAAACGGCCACCAGCGCCCCATGAGCGTGGAACGTAGGTCATGCTGTACATGACATGCCTGTCATGATTTTCATATTAACTCGTGTTATTTATGTTCGTCACACAGTCACGTCAGAAGATACCAATTTTGGTGCATATCAACCTAGCGAAACGGCCGCCAGCGCACCATGAGCATGGCACGTAAGTCATGCTGTACATGACATGCGTGTCATGATTTTCATGTTAACTCGCGTTTTTATGTTCGTCACACAGTCACGTCACGCAATACCAATTTCGGAGTAGATCAAGCTAACGAAACGGCCGCGAGTGCCTCATGAGCGTGGCACGTAAGTCATACTGTACATGACATGCGTGTCATGATTTTCATGTTAACTCGTGTTATTAATGTTCGTTACACAGTCACGTCGCTAGATACCAGTTTTGGTGTATATAAAGCTAGCGAAACGGCCACCAGCCCACCATGAGCGTGGCACGTAAGTCATGCTGTGCATGACATGCGTGTCACGATTTTCATGTTAACTCGTGTCATTTATGTTCGTCACACAGTCAAGTCGCAAGATAGCAATTTTGGCAGGGGCGTAGCGAAGGGGGGGGGGTGGGGGGGTTCAAACCCCCCCCGAAATTTTTCAGTTTTGCTTGCGTATATAGGCACGCACACATACAAACGCACGCACGAACATACATAAAGTATGGTTGAACCCCCCCCCGAAAAAAATTTCTGGCTACGCCCCTGAATTTTGGTGTATATAGAGCTAGCGAAACAGCCGCCAGCGCACCATGAGCGTGGCACGTAAGTCATGCTGTACATGACATGCGTGTCATGATATTCATGTTAGCTCGTGTTTTTATGTTCGTCACACAGTCACGTCGCGCAATACCAATTTCGTAGTAGATCAAGCTAGCGAAACGGCCGCCAGCGTCCCATGAGCGTGGCACGTAAGTCATGCTGTACATGACATGCGTGTCATGATTTTCATGTTAACTCGTGTTATTAATGTTCGTTACACAGTCACGTCGCTAGATACCAGTTTTGGTGTATATAAAGCTAGCGAAACGGCCACCAGCCCACCATGAGCGTGGCACGTAAGTCATGCTGTGCATGACATGCGTGTCACGATTTTCATGTTAACTCGTGTCATTTATGTTCGTCACACAGTCAAGTCGCAAGATACTAATTTTGGTGTATATAGAGCTAGCGAGACAGCCGCCAGCGCACCATGAGCGTGGCATGTAAATCATGCTGTACATGACATGCGTGTCATGATTTTCATGTTATGACTTGTCATTTGTGCTCTTCATACAGTCATGTTACGCCATACCAATTTTGGTGTATATTCGATTAACCATGCGACCAGGAGAGCACGAAGTCGTAGGCCGGCGAGATAGATAGATAGATAGATAGATAGATAGATAGATAGATAGATAGATAGATAGATAGATAGATAGATAGATAGATAGATAGATAGATAGATAGATAGATAGATAGATAGATAGATAGATAGATAGATAGATAGATAGATAGATAGATAGATAGATAGATAGATAGATAGATAGATAAAAAGGCCGAAGTGCCCGAGGTTCACTAAGAAATGCTTCGCATTTAAAATGTTCGCGACATGCGTAGTCTTGTCTGGCTTGCCGTATCTGCGTAGCGTTTCTGTACACCATATTTATTGGTGTTTGCCGCCGACTTTTTTTCTTTGTGAGTAGGCTTCACTGCAATACACAGTGGGAATCTTGCTTGCGAAGGCAAATCTTACACCGATCCCCTTAAAGTCGACTTTACCTCTAAACACAAATGCATTACTGCGAAGACATTTTTTCAGGGCCAATATAGACCGTCTTATATCAAAATGCATTTTTTAAACAATTCATTGTCTGCCGTTGGCCCGAGGCGCGAATGTATCCTGGCATTGCGCATCGAGCGTGGACGACTACAGCCACCTCGGAGAGCCTAAGGAAACTATCCACTTGCCACAGACTGGAGAAATGCACGGACCCTAAGCCATATAAAGGCTCGCTGTAAAAAAACAAAAACAAAAAAGAAAACATTTTCAAAGATTGCTGAAAATATCCGCCATACATTTTACGTTGTTGTGGCGCTGAATGCATCAGCAGGGATGGCGCCAAATAATTATTGAACTGTTTATTGGGACAAGGTCTGAGTACGGGCTAGTTTGTATTCCATTTCAAATTGTGATTACAGCGCAAGGGAAGACGTTGGAAGTCAGCGCTCGTCTTTGCTTGGTCCCTGTCCCGTTTCTTCCCTTGCGCTGTAATCACAGTTTTTTTATTGGGAAACTTGTGCCCAGTAACGCAGTAATTGCGAAAGTCAACAAATTGTGCTTGAATCTAACCAATCTTGTTTTTGAAGTGTTCATGCTGCTGTTATTTACACTATCTCCAAGAGGCTTCTGCATTTAGTCATGCAAATAACAGCGTCGCAGTTTTTTTTTCACACGCGCTTGGCTGGATTTAGCAACTTATACTGCCATCGGCTAAACTTCGCTACTTTTTGGCTAGTTTTTGTCTTTTAGATCTGGCAACCCTGTCCACTGTGATGCAGGCATAGAATAAAGAACCAGTTTATAGAAGGGAAACTGTAGCCTTGACAACGGTACGAAAGATAAGCAGCGGTAGCGCATGGAACTACCGAAGGTAGCCAAGAGATGGCGCTTCGTAAACAGGAAGCGGAAAACAAAATTTATTGTTTTTTTTTGTTTTTTAGGTGGAAAAAAGCAAATGGCTGCCTTTTTTATTCCGTACCGGGTGTGTATGCGCATACGCGGGTGCCTCGGCTGGTTTTTTATTCTATCCTTTTTAAACAGAAGTGGACGAAAGAGGCCGGGACTCGCGTAGGGCTACGGATGTCTCATTATCTTTCGCCCGCTTGTTTTAAGCACGTCGATACGCCCAGCAGCACGCCAAAGCGCCCTTCGGAACGCAGTACCTGTGCGTACGAAGGTTACATGGAACCGAAAGGCATACATTGGCAACTGGCACCAGTAAGAACAATTCACGAGTGAGTTGAAGGAACGATAATTTTCATTGACAGTGAGCAAGCGGTAAAAGTCCCTTGTTGAGACATCGTGAGCTCGTAAACGACTAGCCTTCGCCATACTTCAAAGAGACAAAACAAATTAGATGGCGTTGGTTGCCCGTTTCCACCGTCAGCTAGCGCTCACAATAACTAAATTGTATTGTAGGACAGGCGTAAAGCATCAGCATATATTTTTTTTTTGCTACAGTTTCAGTACTTGCTTTCAACGAGTACGCCTGAAGACCCCCGGGTTTGTTGTTATTACAACTTATTGCGGTCAGGCTGAGAATACCAAGCAGGTTCACGCAAAGAAATCACAATATGGCGGATGTCTACAGAATGGCAGAAAACATGAGCATTTTAACACGTGATGCCGATGAAACAACCCATACATGGCATATATGGAAGGCGTCAAAGAGGTGCAGAAATACAGAGAAAGGAGAAACGATTTTCAATCCCGGTGATTCTCTTATTGTGACATCGCCACTGGAAAGTAGGCTTCATCAGCAGTCTGGCCAAGTCTTGCTCATGCCATCGCATAATTCACTCGTTCATTTGAGCCCACCATACCTTGCAAGTACAAGTGAAATAGCAGCTTTGTCCACACGTGTTAGCAAACAACTCAAAAGCGAGAACAGTGAAGTGTGATATCTTAACGAGGTCACAAAGCCGAAAGAAAAACGCTCAGCTTGAAGTACGTGTGCCTGCCATTGTCGAGGAACCTGTGGAAACTGACGCCATCGCCGGTATCGCAGCTCCTGCGGCACCATACAGTAGCACAGCGACTGCCCACCATAATTGCAATTTGATTACATCGGTGAATTAAAAAAAACGTTCATGCGTAATTTAGACAACATTAACGATAGAATTCGCAAGAAAATGGGGAGTAGCAAACCAGCTGCCAACCATCGGACGATAACTGCGTATATTGTGCGAGTTATCTGCGGCACCCGAGGCGCAGCGGCGCACTTTTTGAGCTTCGTCACTGGTCACAGCGACGGTCCGCTTGCTCGTTACCGCGCGCCGGCCGTCACCGGTGAGCGACAAGGCAGAGATATCCAGCGATTCCATGGCGATGCCCAGTATTGAACGGCGGTCACATTGGCAAATATGCCAATTCACGGCTGCCGCTGTACCTCTACCTTGCGGAACGTCTGCTATATATGGACACACCACCGGTACACTCCTTAACCTGAAAAATAAAAACGGCACGCAGACTTTCGTAATATTCAAGAACACATGGCGAAGTTTATTAACCATGGTTATGTTTATTCCATTATTCGTGTCGAGAAATAACCCACATTAGGCTACATTGCGTCTTCCCTAACATGGCATACATACGTGCCAGTCATTAAACATACAAAATTCCCTCTAATGAAGTGAAGCAAGCTGCATTCAGGTGCTAATTGATAGTGGGGGAGGGACAGCCGGGTGTTGCCGACCACCAGAGACGTTTTTGCAGATTTCTACGTTTTAATTAATAAGCGTGTGTGTAGCAGAACCCGCTTGCCATTTCGATTTGGTCACGGGTATGGGTTAATTATTGTCGCTCTGGCACGGGCGACGAAATTACACCGATTGGATGAAGACGACAGCGTTGTTGTGGGGCTCAGCCAAGAGCTGCCCTGTTGACCGACTCAACTCTACCTAGAGTTTACCACACTACTAAGCCTTCGCATTACGATGGAGGCGAAACGTCACAGACACGTGTGCATGCGCTAGTGCACAGGTAAAAAACCCATTATGGTCGACAGTTTGGGAGTCCGCCTTGTTTTGGCTCGTAAGACCTCAGAAACTTATACGCCTGTCACTCGGCAAATTTAATGCCATTTACAGCGAATGTCACTCTCTCTCATACGGGCAAATTTTGGCCAGCAAACACCACTTCAACCTATTGCTTCAATAAAACTTAAACTCATATCGCCCTACAATGTTGCTCACACTTCAGTGTTGCAGCTAACAAAGTAAAGTAATAATTTCTAGGGTTTTACGTTCCAAAACCACAATGTCATTATAAGGGACACCGTAGTTGAGGGATCCGCAATTTCGACCTGGAGATCTTCAGTGTGTACCTGACCTGCAGATTTTCGCCTTTATCTTAAAATGCGGTCTCCACAGTCACGACTCTCGGGTCAGCAGGCGAACACCATAAGCATTGGACCACGGCTTACAAAGTTTGCACCGCAGCTTACCCGGACCGAAAATCTCGTGCCAAAACGTTTGAATCGAGGAATTCAGGGTAGAAGTCACGTGGCAGTCCATGTTTTCAATCACTAAACAACAAATTTACTCCTCATTCAAACATTACTTTCAGTTACGCAAGAAAAAGCACTTTTATGCGGAAACGATAGCTGTATTTCTCTTAAATATTGCTTTTATTACGGCGCCTCTGGTGGATTTTTCCCGTCCCCCACGGCAGATTTGAACGGAGCCATTATGACTTTTTTTTAGCTGCGGCGGGGTCGGTTTTTTCGCCCCCCTTCGGCGATGGCTGGAACTTGAGACTTTCCGAGGCCTGATGCAGGTATTGTGTCGTGGTTGTTTTCATTGAGGCAGAGGCTGAAATCAGGAAAGGAGAAGCCATTTTTCACAAATAAAATGAAACTATTAGACAAACGGTAAAAAGAGGGGGGAAAATACGACACAAGCAGAGTCACGTCTGACACGCGCTAAAACTACGACTACATACGCTTCCAGCCAACTGTCCGGGTCTTCAACTGATCATCTGCGGAATGCTGGCGGCTCGCTGGGCCGCTCGAGCACGATCGGTGTAGGCGGCACAGGGATTGTCATTGTCCCGGCGGCCAAAGTTACGGTCTTGGACTGCCTTGTGTTTTCTTTGTAGGTATTGTATTATTAATTTTCGTTGTGCCGTGCGATGCACATGCAATCGAAATATCACATCTATATATTATTTCTGCTCTGTTTTCCTTCATGTTTTCTTCTCATGAGTAAAATACAAATGTTGTTTTCTTGTTTATTGCCCCATGTACGTTTTGTAGCTGTGTAATTTATAATATGAAAGCGATTGCACTGCCTCGCACTGCTGCTGCTGCTGTCTGAATGACATAGCTATGGTCAGGCACTTTCCGGGCTTTTTGCTATGATTATCAAGGCAATTTGCAAACACAGGTTGCCTTCAATAGAGAATTGGTGGTCGAATGAAATAATGAAAAATGGGCATTATTTTATGCGCAATCGACTGATAGATGTTTGCTCCTGAATATGTTTGTAACTTCATGGAAGACCATCATTCCGTCTTGCTATTTATGGTGCTTCATGATTTTATGACTCAACTGTCGTCCACTTTTCAGCGCCATTCAGGCTGGCTGCTCCCATGGAATTCTCGAAAATGTCAACGGCGGAAGCCGGTATTCTGATAGTAATTATTTGGCTGGTCATCGATGTACTTCAAAAGACAAATGGACGACACCGTAGGGTCATTCCCAATGGCGCGCGTTTGCCCCCTGGGCCCTCAAGCCTGCCATTCCTGGGCAATATCCCAATACTGCTTAGTGACCTAAGTGCTCAGCGTGCGCTCGCCTGGTCTCGTACCTACGGTCCTGTTATCAGGTATCAGCACATTTATTTATAACTCTCTGGGAAAAACGCTTCGAGCATTATATGGGGAATTGGGGAAACAGACCATTAATTTCATCTTAAAATACCACGGCCAGGAGGAAGTGAACCGTGTCTTTCGTAACTGAAAAACCTTAATCTCAACGAATGTGGTGCTTCAAGGCAGCCGAAATACGCAGAACATAATTTGCAGTGGTGCTTTACTTGCCAGCCTGTATTCTTTCTGCTAACAAAATGACTTTCAGATCATAAAATAGACTCATAAAATACACTGCCAGCTTTGTTTCCATCGAATCGACTAAGAAGTCATTCAACATATATAGTAGACTGGGAGGGCAATGAAAGCAACGAAATTTATTCTTAATAAGTGTCACCTGAAAGTATCTTGATGTGCTCTCCTCAAAGCAGTTAGGGAATCTACCGTCCCTAAAACCCATGGCACTATGGCACGATTAAAATGGCTGCCCCTTTTAAGCCTCTACAAGGTAGATGTTAATGCTTCCTAGTATATTAAGATTACAAGCACAGCAGCAATGCGACATGACGATTCACGCACTCTAAGGGAATATCTTTTTCGTACTGAAAATTTTAAATGCTAATTTTTTCCGGCAGCGTTAAAGAGACCTTGCAACACTTTTTTAAACATGGTGAGAAAACGCTGCCGATCGGCACTGCAGGCTCCTGAGAACATATGATTCGAACATTATAGTGCAGTATGAGGCCTGGAATTTGAATTTATTTTCTAATTCAGCTAAAATTGCTCGCTCTTCTCTCCGTAGATGATGCCCTAATCCAAAATTACCGCGTGATGAACACCAAGTTCACGGCGAATGGCTTAGCTAAGCATAGTGAGCTGTATAGCTACCGCGGCCTCCGCGGGATACCGCGACGTGCCCGCGCTGCACGCTCGCTAGTCACAGTGAAAGAGGCACGTTCAAAGAAAAAACGAAAGTGCTCGAGGTAATGACCAGAGGTCGGATTTTTATACATTAAGGCGCGTTTTAGACGCCGCAATGAGGCAGGCAAAACAATGTTTTATACGTCCAACATCGTAAATATAGGCACAATAAATGTTTACATAGGTGCAAATAAATTGAAATGAAGACGTGCGCGACCTGTATGGCACAAAGACGCCAACAGTTCAACATAGCCGTGCAATTGTCGTTTGTTCCGCGCGGTTCGCAGAACACGGTCTGTTAAATGGCGACTCAAGGGTCCACTGTTGAATCAGCACATTCCTGGGTGTCTTATTTCGGCTTGGCTGAGAAGGGCAGAGTAGGAGCCAGACAGCTAAAAGACCAGAAGGGAGATGTTGCCTCCTATTGGCCGCGTCGAATCGCGTAGAACAGGGGCGTAGCCACAAATTTTTTTCGGGGGGGGGGGTCAACCTATACATTACCTATGTTCATGCGTGCGTTTGTATGTGTGCGTGTATGAATACGCAAGAAAAATTGAAAATTGTCGGGGGGGGAGGGGCGGGCGAGGTTCGAACACCCTGGTGGTGAACACCATCAAAACAAAATGCAACCCTCGCGCACATCACATTTTTTTATTCCTTTCTTCTTTTATGCTTCGCTCTCCTTTCCCCTGACGGCTCTCCGTAGTTTCGCATTCACCAACCAATCGCGTCACGTACACGTGGCAGCGTATGCTGACCGGCGCAATATTAATACGCATACATGAGGACAAGCCTGAGCTGGCCGGCGCGTCCCACTTCATTGCTGCTTGCGGTTGTTCTCCAGGAGTTGGTTGAACTGCAGGGCTAGGCTGAACCGCATAGATTTTGAAACAACGTTGACCGGTAACATAAATAACGTTCTCAAACTGCACCCTAAAGCGAAATTTGAGGCTAAATAGTGTTCCTATAGGCGCCGAATTTGAAAATAGGCATTTGTAGGTCCTTCTTGGCATCTATGCACACACGCCAAAATGAGCATTTATAGGCGCTACAGAACACTGTAAAAGCCCTTTACCTGTCATTTATGCTCATATATCAAAGTGGGGCGATAGGAGCGCAAGGAACAAAATAGGCATTTCCCTATAGTCTGGTCTCTAGTGATGGCACACGCTGACGAACGGGCGTTGCTTCATGCCCCGTTGTCATCCTCGCTGCGTAGCTTTCGGCATGGCTCGAATCCCGGCCCCGGCGACCGTATTTTCTGATGGAGGCGAAAATGCTTGAGGCCCGTGCTACTTAGATTTAGGTGCACGTTAAAGAAGACCATGTGGTCGAAATTTCCGGAGCCCTCCAGTACGGCGTTGCCCATATACATGTCGTGGTTTTGGGACATTAAACTTCAACAATTATTAGCTTTCAGCACGCTCGCTTACACGAAAGGCGAGAGAAAGCGCCTAAAGCGTGAGACAAATGCCTGTAACTCCGTTCGTACTTGAGGGGTTCGAAAATTTTTGCGGCAGTTGATTCGTGAGGCAATGAACTCATTTAATTAAGTCATTCGATGAATGCTTGCAAAAGTGTTGCAGTGTCCCGTTAGGGCAGTCAAACGGCCTACCTAACATTACCACCAATATTCCAGCTCATGGCTAGCTTTTCGTCATTGCTTCAAGATTGCGTACAGGATATACAATCAAGATTGTCTAAATATTGCACCCTCCTCGTACATTTACTGCTATACTGCTAACACTGTTGGTTATGTTTTTTATTTAAATATCTCTTATAAATATTATTTAAATATCTCTTGTTTTTTATTTAAATATCTCTTAGTAAACTATATACAGAGGCTGATGTTTTCCACCTTCAAGTTCACTCTGTTCCCTATTTCTCCGTGTATCCTAAGTGCACTATTCGCTTGTGGGAGCGGGATTATGTCATGAGGTGGTCGCCTGCTTTTCCTAGCAAATATATATGAGGACATGTTCCGTGCCATGCCTAGCAAAAAGAGTGTTTGCACGGAACGTGAGCACAAGCCAAAATGTTAGTGCGCCAATTAAAGCATTGACGCAAATGAACAACAACACGGCTTCGGGCACGCATAGGGCGTGTGAAGGGTACATGGTAGGCTTGAACAAAAGTTTGGCAGAAACATGGCACTTCACGAGGGGCAGCTGGTACCGTTCTTTGTGCTGGGTGCTGCTTCTAAGGACTTGACGTTCTTTTGTTAATGAGTACGTGTAAGACGTTTCAAATATGAGCCAGCAGGCCGTCGCTGCGGTGTGTATAAGAGAGAGCGATAATCTTACCTTGTTGGCATTGTCTTTCTTACAAATGCAGAGTCATGGCAGGCACGTCTGAAACTATAGTATTGAATGACCTGAACGTAATCTGGACATTTTTGAACCACAAGGACTTGCTGTATCGCCCAAGAAGCTGGATCCTGAGCGAAACTGTTGACTTGGGTAAGCTTTCTGACCCATATAAAATTAACAAAAGGAAATTTATGGGACAACTCTTTCCGTAGGAACAGATATGTAACCGTACTACTGGAACTGCCAGATAGGTACTCTGTTGCCTTCTACAAGCTGTCCGTGGTTCTTATGTTTAGAAATAAGAAAAATATTTATGTGCTACACTGTCTAAAGGAAAATGAGTCATTGCAAGGAATCTCTAATCTCTGGCATAAGCAAATTTAATTAATATATGCACTAATACTATAAGCAGCAACTGTCTTTGTCTTATAAGATACTCATGTAATCTACAGACTAGAATACTTGGTGCCTCACTGAGGTGGAGCTTCGAAATTCTTGCGCAGAATGTATTCAATCAGCTCTCAAGAAGAGCTCTCTTTTTGTCTTGGAACATTGAACATTGCTTATATGCAGGAAAAAAATACAAAAATTCCTTGCAGGAGACAAAGACTAAAGGCAAAGAACCCTGACGAGGTCTTGACCTCCTGATAATTAAAGCAGTCTGCATCAGTCACATATTATACATTTCATTAGTATGAGATATTTACTTGGTTTTACATACTATCACATGCATGTATAGTTTTTTTCATATATATGCATCCAAAAAGACCTGTACATCTACAACTTGCTTATTTCTGCATACATACAAAAATAGTATACATTTTAAAACAGTCTTCTTTCTTCATAATATACATTCAGATTGTTGTATGTCATTCAGATCTCGTTTTATTTGCACACTTTAGCTAAGGACAGTTACTATTGCATGCAACTACGCAAGAACCTTTATTCGCTGTGTCAGAAAAATTCAGTGCTAGGAACTGCCGCGAGCGCTCTGCGAAATTGTGACTCGGGCTGGCTGACACACTTCGGTCATCGTGGCAATCAACTCTCCACGTGAACCGCAGAAAAAAAAGAAACAGTACCGCGTGCGTGTTTGCAAAATGAAACTGAATCCAAAGTCTTTTTACCTTCAAGGCATATATATACACGCAGGAAACAGTTCAGTCACCCAGTTGGCATGTGAGGCACGATTTCATTATAGCTACCTCTACATTTGCCCGTATACATATAGATACACAGAGTGTAGCAGCTAATGTGGGACGAGCTACGGAGATAATTAACCTTCCTTTCATAGACCATGCTATCAAAGGCCGGACGTGGGTGGCCGCATCATTCCATGTAGTCGTGTGCTTGACCTTATAGCGTAATTAATAAATAAAAATGGCAACGAGGTATGGTGATCTGGCCAGTGGCGTTTTTACGTGGTGGCCTGGCGCATACTGGCGAGCTTTTTCGGGTGTAAGTACTATATAAAATATTAAATATAAGTTGTCTAATATGTTAGTGAAGTAAGTAACTTAAAAGACCAGCAGCATGTTACATTCTAATAATTGAAGACAAAAGCTTGCTGCGCACTCAATTAAATTATGTGATCGGGTTGCAGACTTCTCACATCACATATGGAGCCATAGTATGAGAGAGACGCGTTAAATTACATTGACGTTGTCAGTCAAAATGTTCCTCGCTCCCAGAAGCTTTCGTAACTCACGTGCTGTCCACTAAAAGACTATGGTGCAAAAAAACAACGAACAAAGAAAAAAAAGGTGTGGACAACGGATTGGCGCTGCGTACATTGTCCACCCGCTCTTTCTGTGTTCGTCGTTTTTTTGCACTATACTCTTTTTGTGTTCATGGATAGACACGAAGAAGTCTGGTTTGCCTAAGTCCACGTGGCGTAGCACAACATCCGGGATCAGCCCGCCTTCGAATAAGCGACGCTGCCATGTGATGACGTCATTACGTGACGTCAGATGCGTTAGGTCGGTGTGACGTCATCTGGTGACGTTGCAACATCACGTCACTAGTAACGCCGGTCATGTGGGTTTTTTACATCAATCGCATGCCGTGTTACGCTCAAGAAGCCGCTCAACGAGACAATTAGGGTCGCCTTAAAAATTTCGAAGCCTCATTCTGCATCATATTCGAAGACAAAAGGCCAAAATACTTCCGTCTTTCATCATCATTCCTAGTTATATTTTGTGCGTTTCAAATTGGACCCTATGGAAGTAGTGGGATGCGAAGCCGGCGAGCAAAAGGAGCGTGCACATTCTTGGCGTACTTTACGGATCCTTGACTGTTATATTTTGGCTTCGTTAGGTTGTGTCTAACAAAGAAATGGCCTCCTTGGTCCATTCGACGTCATAAATAAAAACGTTAGGCAGATCCCACTCCTCATGGGAATCGGTTTCATGAGAAGCAGTCAGCGAGTACCTCTATGCTGTATTTCATGGCATTGAGCCAAGCGTTATGAGGTGGATCGACGTATTTTCGTAAGTGTAGCAGTTGTGCGCACACCGTAGGCTTACTAGGCACATCAAGAACACTGGCGTTTAAAGGGTAACTTATGGTGTGACGCAACGCCAGAACTAACGTTAGAGCACTTACGTCAGTATTATTGAAACGATGTGCGCTTTACAATGATGTGAATATCATAGGTAACGCATTCCTCCTAATGCATTCCTCCTGGGCCGAGCAGGGCTTGAATACAGCCTGCTGAATCATAGGAATACAAATGTAATGTTTATTAGACTGCTATAAAATCGGAGGCAACACTGGAACCACAGAACCTAACGTGGCGTGACACCTGTATCGTAGGAGTATATACATAGTGTTATTGCTTTGTCATAAAATTAGACAGCCAGCACCACTACTACAATTGATGCTGCACCGACATTACCCCTGCATAGGGTCTTTTTCTATAGCAGGTTCTAGACCTCGTGTGGCTCTGTGGTAGTGTAGCTGACTGCCACGCAGAATGCTTGGGTTCAATTTCTGCTGGAATCCTAATCTTTATTCTTTGCATTCGTCGCGTCGACACAGACAGTGTCGGTCTTTCTTAACGCTCTTGCATTTAAATTACGAGTCTCTGTTCTCGCCATTCCCGGGGAGATATAAACTGTTAATCACCTGTGGCGCTTACCCGTACACCGCAGTCCGTGGTAAACGGGCATGTGCCACGCGTGTCTGGAGGAAAAGGTTTGACGACGTACGCGACAGGATTTTCACGTTATTCATGCGTTGACCCTGCAGTCATATTCGTCATATCATATACCCTCCCATGCCAGTTTTGGTCTACACCAAGTAAAGGAGGCGATCACGAGAGAACCCAGACGTCGGTGGCTAGATAGATATGTAGATAGAAACGCTCAAAGTGCATATGGTTCGCTAAGAAATGCTTCGCATTTAATACCTTCATGCGTAGTGTGTTTCGTTGTCCTTCGCCATGCGTTTGATATTAGTTTGGTTCTGGAGTTTGTAAGAAAGAGAAATGTAACCCCTCGGTTGCCTTTATTACTATCTCCCAACTAACAATTATACGAGACAGAACGCTATTTCTTCACGCATCGCCACTGTGTTCTGATGGTGATGTCAACGCGAAAACTGCAATAAGGAAGTGTTCATTGGTAATGCTGTTCCAAAAAAGAGTTGTTGGGGCGAAATTATTCAGGAATGGAAAAGAGATACAGGGAGTTCAGTGCAAAAACATTACACCATCTCTCGCTAAAGTGGACCATGAGGCGATCGGAAGCCGGAGCACTTGCACGATCGCGTTCCCTTGGCGTTCTTTAGACATGCTACCGACCTCGGGCATGCTACCGACGTCGCGTCGTGGAACGCGAAGAGGAACACTACGCGCGTCGTGTCTTCCCTCTAGCCTGGCCGTTAATTTTCACAGGGCGAGCGGGGAACGCTGTCTGCAGGCGCGCGAGATGGAGGCAGCGTAGGAGAGGACAGAGAGAAGGAGGTGACGCGCATGCGCTGGCGCTCATCGCGGCGCTCATCGCGGCGCTGCGCAGGAGAGCATTTCGGCATGTCGAGCCCGCATTTCAGAGGAGTCAACCGAAGCAAGCTCTGGACTGAACGCGCGCAGCGCTCTACCACTTGAAGGAGAGGAATCTAGGGGAGGAGAGTAGCGCATGCGCCGCGAGAGCAGAAGCGAGAACGCAGGAGAAACGCAAGCAGGTGCTGGTAGAGTAGTGGACAGAGTAACCGCAGCTGTTGAGAGAGGGAAGGAAGAGAGGTGCGCCTGCGTAGTGTGAGTGCAGACTACCACGCCGCGGGACATACCTCCGAGCAAGAGATGCTTCGCATCTAAAAAGGGACGCACTCTATCATTCTACGTAATTGTTGCGCGACCCAGCATATCGCATAGCATGTCGATTTGTTTGCGCGAAATTGCAGCAGTTTCCAAAGACACCGACCTGGAGCCGAAGTCAGGCACTTCCTTCGTAAGTTCGCCTTGCCATGGGCCGGCCACCTTCGGCAATGATGTGCACAGCATCACTATTGACTGAAACTTTCACTTACAAGCAATTGGATCGTAAGGTGTTTTGATTACGAAATGCCTTGTTCTCTACATTATGGGAAATAGTGCTCGTGTATACGACCGAAATATTCCGAAACGTCGCATAATTCATCAGACTTTGCCAGTGACCATGTTTGATTTCATCCAGTGCCTAAACAGAAAAACTCCCGTCGAACTCTTGAACACATACGATCACCTGAGCACTGCCACCTTTTGCACGAGCGGAAATTTCGCTCATTTCGCTGGTAGGCATGTGTGTAAGAAGAGATAGTGCATATGTGCCGTAAAATATTCTTCAGTACAGTAGCTCCAATTCCCGGGGCATAATGTGAAATTTAGTGCACTACACCTAAAATGTGAATAAATGGAGCGGAGTTCTGGGTTCATTTAGATCATTTATAAGATGGTAGGCAGTATGCGTGATTGTATCGGGGCGCAGATACGCTGCGTTTGGAGCACTATACAAAAAGCGCGCAAGAAATCAATTACAGAGGACCTACCAGAAGGAAAGCCACTGAGCATAATCTTCGCGTGCGCAATAAAGCTTTCTCAGAAAACGACAATTGCTGCCCTTGCGTGGCCAGAGTTTGCCGGTTCAAACACCGCTCCAGAATGTTAGAGCGCAGGTCTATCATATGCTATTGTCCAGTAGCTTGCTGCGTACGTAGACCAAAAGTGCCACCGCCACCTTGGGAATAGTGTTGTATTTTAAAGCACTAAAGCGGAACCTTTTGCTCCCTCTAAGGAGTGCTGGATGCAACTGACGCATTAAAGAAGTAAACGTCTGGAAAATAATTAATTAAATGAATAAGCAATATAAATTATTTTCACAGGGTGAGATTTGAAGCTGGGCGCCCCGCTTACGAAGCAGCGTCTTATAAAGCAGATCAAAACACCCATTCTTAACGAAATCAAGAGTTCGACGAAAACTCGTCTGGTCGGGAACAATCATGGTCAAAAGTAAGAAGACGCCGACCAAAAACTTAAAAAATAACAAATTTGTTATTTTTTAAGTTTTTGGTCGGCGTCTTCTTACTTTTGACCACCCATGCTTACAGTGAATTATTACTTTTCGACGATGTGAATGCGTCGTGCGCGCAGCGCAACACACATGTAAAAAGTGCACACTTTTTATAAAGGCTTTTTTTCACTTTACATGTCAACATGTCAAGCCGACATGGACAATTGTGCACATCAGGAAACCAAACATACTTTTTCCGTGCGACATTTAAGGGACTGCTCAAAATGCTTACGAACGCTACAGAGAGAACGCCGGTGCAACCCGACAACAACATTCTGGTGACGGTTGCAACCTGCGCTGAAACTCTACGCTTATGCACCCCTTACACAATTCCCAAGCAAGACATTGTTCCCGTCAGCTCCGCTGCTCGCCCATCTTCACAGAGTGGATTGGCACTGAGTTCTGTACATATTTTGTATGCGTACGTATGCACGTACAATTAGAAACACACGCACAAACATACATAAAGGGTATAGATCCCCGTCCCCTTCCCTCCAAATTAAAATTCGCGGATATTGGTTTCCGGCGTCCCCTGCGTAGTCATAGCAACACAGACGGTGGCCTGAAAGCACAAAACACAGTTTATTTACAAGTACGGCTCATATGTGACGGTCGGAGCAAGGCAGTGGTAGTAGACGGTGGTGGTGTCCACGTCCATGTCAGCAGCAATCAGCCACCGCTTTTTGCGGCGCCCAACTTAAGCGAAAGCCAAGGAGCCACTCTCCTGAGCAGGACCGGGCTGCACCTCTGGTAGCGCACAAGTTGGCCATGGCCACCGCCACTGAGCAGCACGCAACGCTATCTCAACACATGGGTAGATGTTTGCACGAAATACGAGAACACACACCATGCAACCACCGTCCTCGCGAGCGGAAGCACTCCGCCACCTTTAAGCGCATGCCCTCGCCAACCTCCTCTCCTTGCACACATTTTGCCCAGACCGCTACGCACAGACACTTGCCTGTGCTGTGGCAGCTCCCCAAAGGTGTTCCACGTCCTGATGGAGCGCGCCGCAAAATGAGGCCCACGTGGTCGCTGAGAGCTCCCAGCGACCCCGGATAGGGTTCCTTATCGCATGTTAAATTATATTTTTGCAGCGAAAGCTGTTATGACGCCGTAGATGGCCGCCACCGCCGGTGTCCGAAACACTATCGCTTGAAATAAGGAAAAAAAATCACAGCATATCCACGGGGTGAATGATGATGAGTGGGGCGAAGCTACGGAGGGAATCATCTGTAAACCGTGAAACTCTTCCGTGAAATGCGCCCAGTACATAATATAAAGAGTGTGAAACATCGTGTATATATTAAACATCAAACTTTTATTGTACTGTTGGTTTACGTGGTCCCTTCATTATCACTTGTGATCGGTGAAATGCAAGGAAGAAGTCCGCTCCCGAGCGAAAGAGCGCCAAGAGCGACCGCTTTCCCCGCTCGCCCTGTGCGAATTAAAGGCAAGGCTAGAGGGAAGACAGGACGCGCGTTCCACGACGCGAGGTCGGTAGCATGCCCAACGAAAGCCAACGGAACGCGATCGTGCAAGTGCTCCGGCTTCGCATCGCCTCATGGTTCCATTTAGCGTCCCAAAACCAAATATATTGCTCAAGGTGTGCCTTGCGTTTTTCGTAGAAATAATTTCTTTATCATGTACATTAAGACGAAAAGTTGAAAGCTCACTAGAGTGTATCGCCCGCAAAGTATGTCTTTTAGTGTGATTTAACTCTCGTACGGCAGGGTCCTCGCGCCGTTGCCGGTCCACCTCGCCCGTTGACGATCGGGCGAGGTGGCAACATACAACTACTACTACTACACTTTAAGAAAAACATCTGGCGTTCTTTCGTTCTGCTTTTACAAAACATCTGGCGTCTTTCGTTGGTTTATTTCATCAATCAACGGCGTTTTGAACAAAATTTTTATTGTTTAATCACGCACAGGAGAAATCTCACCAGGCACTACCTTGGAGGTAAACAATGGCTGCTAATGGCAATGAGAGACAGAAGAAGTCGGCTTTTAGCTAACACTTACACTTCTACTTCTACTAACGTTTCCTACTGGAACATGCCAATGGCTGCTAATGGGGAATGAGAGAAGAATTCGGCTTTTAGTTAACGCGCACGCTGCGAATTTTTTATTGTTCAACAACGCACAGGAGAAATCTCCCACCGGCACCACCTTGGAGGTCAAAGCGTTAGACTTGTTACGGACTACTACGACCACGACGACTACGAGGGACGAACGGGTGCCGCCTTAAGGAGCTTCGCCCCTAAAAAGATCCAATAGGGAAAACATATCCAGGATGGAACGGGGTTCGCACCTGGGCCCACAGCGTGGGAGTTCATTATTCTACCACAGAACCATGCCGGTGCTTGAAAATCCTTTGCAAGAGGCTTCATGTCGGGAAGGAACCACATTAACATATTTATTGTAGCGTGGTAGAAGAGTAAAATAACAACCAGGCGCAATGAGTGGGTTGCGCAATGAGTGGGTTGCGCAATGAGTGGGTTGAATGCTTCCGACCCACTCATTGGCTATGCTATAATTCTTCATCGTCATCAGACACAGCATTAACAAAGTGTACATAATGCCTTACAGGTGTTTATCGGGTTCCAGATTTCTCCGCAGATTGACGAAAAATGGCATAGTGGCTCCTTCCCTACATTACAAACATTATGATGATACATAGCCTAGTTAATACCTCGCAAGTGCACTTGTATTGGTTGCCAAGGAAGCCCATGAGGCCCCATGATCAAGTTCCTCAGGGTCTCAATAATGTTCTTTCCCTCTCGCTCTCTATTTCCCATGCTAAATTATGCTATGCAGCGTGTTGGGAGAGTAAAAAAGCGACAGAGCGTCACACAATGTGAATTACGTAACTAGTGGGTCGTCTAAACCTTCCAAACCATTACAAAGGGCTCAGCCATAATTCTTCATCGTCATCAGCCGTCGCATCAACAAGCCGCACATAATGCCTTACAGATGTGTCTCTGGTACCTGGCTTCTCCGCAGAATCACGAATAATGGTAGTGGGTGCTTCCCAACTTCAAAAAATTATGATTTAATGCGTAGTGTGTACCTTGCTAGTGTACTTGTAAAGGAGCTCCAAGACAGTTTACAACAGTCTCTGGAAATGCCGCTCTTCCAGCTTGCGCTGTGACTGTGCTGCGCTTTCTCCGCAGGCCTGGCGTTTTTTCAATAAAATGTTTTCTCTATTCCTCTCGATAAATCGAATGCACGCTGCCCTACAAGCGCTCTGTTGAACAACAACAAAATTAGCTGTTTCCTGATCTTGAAATAATGAAGTAACAAAGAGAGAAACGTACACCTGGAGCCGAGGTACTCCTCATAATGTATCAATGTTGTGCTCGTATAAGCACGCTCCTCGAGTTACTATATTCAAGTTACTCTTAGCTGGATGACTCTTCCAAACTGGCCCGTTGCAGGAATGCTCGAAGTACTACATTTAATTTGTGACAGCCCAGGTGGCGAACTATTTGCTAATAGATTAATGCGCCATTGTTTACTTTTATACGATTTCGACTGCTGGAAAGTGTTGAATGAGATGCGATACATACCTTCTCTTTAGCAAGGGACAGCTCTATTTGTTGCAACTTGTTTATACAAAAAGGATGTCTCTTCTTCAAGAAGAAAAGTAGCGCACACTTCAAAAAAAATGGCAACCAAAAGAATACTCTAAGCATTCTAAAGTGTGCATCTTTGGGCCCGTCGAAATAGGTATTTTGTTAATCGTATGCCCAATCACGAAGTGAGGGTGCTGCATGCATCTTTCTGTCTTACACCTCAATAAGGGTAATTAAATTGTGTTGTATATGCCACGCTGTCAAGGGGGTCAAGGACTTCGTGGCCAACTTAAGGTATTTGGTTGCACGCACATACAGTTGCATATTTAGTTGCATGCACGCATGCATTAAGACGTAATGAGTACTGACGGATATATTTCTAGGGTTTGCCAGTTACGGAGGCAAGTCTTGGGATGAAAACCGCCGTTTCTCCTCGAAGCTGTTACGTGGACTGGGATTTCGAAGACCGGCCATGGACGAAACCATCGCTGTAAGTATTTTTTTTTCAGAAGCAAGGAATGTTTTAGGCTAGCCGGGTCATAGATGCAGCAAAATTTTCAACTGAGCGTAGAAGGAAGGATGGAAGCAGGAACACAGATGCACACACAAACCGCAGAAGTTCATGATGGTTAGCGCAAACGCAACACAGACGAAAGAAGAAGAAACGACGACACAAGCGTTATTTCTAACAACTGAATGTTTATTGGAAAAATCGCAAATATATAGGTCTAAGAAAGAGAAAATACAACTAACCCGCACATGCGCCAAAGATAATTGACAGACAAAAATGTGTCTGCTAACAAAACTACGCCCTTTCCAGGAAAGACACTTCCTCATCAATCAAAGCGATAGAAGCAACTCACGCACGTGTCTTTCTTTTTGATCATCTCAAATGCCTCCGTATTTCTCGAGTTACGCTGGCTCCTGTGCCTAGTTCCCAGGACCGTTTTGTCCAGCACGGGTGCGCAGCCGCATTGTCGCTTGTGTCGTCGTTTCTTCTTCTTGCTTCTGTGTTGCGTTTGCGCTAACCATCATGAGCATTTTCCAACTCGCCCAATTCGCTACCCTCGCGCAGAAGTTCCAATTTACATTATTAGGTAAAAGCAGATGATTAATAAATTCTTAAAAATAATACAGGGGTGGAAGCGCTGCGCCATTTGCGCCACGCTGCGCCAATCCGCTTCTGCTGCGCCATCCAGCTCCAAAACGCATTATTGCGCCGAAACTGTTCCCAAGCGGTATTTGGTGCACGGCTTCCGCGATGGGCTCCAGTGCGCTTCCGGAACCGATCACCGAGGCTACACTCTTAATCATGTCCTGCTTAAAGTGGCAGTCTATAGCCCGGAAACGAGACGAAAAATCTAACGCCTATAGACTGTCTGTTTAGCCGGCACAACCTGTAGGCGGTGCCGCCCGTAGCCGTCCCTCGGCGTAGTAGCTTCCTTAGAGGCTCATCTCATAGGCGGGACTCAATATAGGCCGGAGATTTTTCGTCTCGAATCCCGGCTTGTTTAAGGCCGGCTATAGACATCTCCTCGTTCCACGTGACCAGCTGTCCTGGCTACGGAGAGTCCTACCTACGGTGCGTCCCAGCTGCGGCGCGTCCTAGCTATAGGCGGTGTACGAAGCGGCGAAAAAAAAATGTTACACACATTTCATGACATACATAATCCATATACACATATTACATTCAGAAGTAAACCACAGAAAATTTCACAGTAAACACACGCGGATTCGAACTCTCGAACACTCGATCGCCAAGCGCGTACACTAACCACTACACCACATCACGCTGCGGCCACTGCGGTTAAAGAACGGGGGTTTATATGCACCAATGCGTCGCTACGTGCTCTGGCGTATTCGTGCAGTGGAAGTCGTATTAAAATGTAGCGTTCACTGATACGTAAGGAGACATTTTTTTTAATGACATTCGTGAAAATATATACGGGGTCACTCGAGCTATTTCTGGGAGCATGCTTGAAGCGAGTTTGCGTGCTTGGTATAAAAGATAAAACTGTTCCGCATGTATTCGGCACTGGCGCCTCAGTGACATTTAAAGAATCTTGGTGCGCATAATACCCGAGTTCTATTGATGTTAGCCGTCAGCCTGTTGCCTTTCGTGGATTGAACGAGTTTTCAACGTCAAGATTCGCTTGCCGTGGAACGTGTGCTCGGAATCCATCCGCGGCAACCGCACAGCGACGTAGCCGATTACCGACGGAGAATCGCCGTGTTCTCAGTAACGTCGCTGGCCGCTTCACCGCCGACGGTTACCGGGCCGGTAGCCGATATCGTCACTAAGCCTATTCAGTTTATTTCGAAGCCGTAGTCGACCGTGCTTCAGAACAAACCGCTCACGCTCATATGCCAGGATGTTTTACCTGTTACCGTCGTTGGCTCGACCCTCTCCCCGTAATAATTACACACTGAGATGAACATGCGCTGATAATCGTGGTATTGTCAGCCGTATATACAATATGCGAACACGCCCGAGCAGGTGCGGTACGCCGTGCACGCACTGCAGATGAACTTCACTTGTAAAGGAACTCATCTTGGCTCTAAACGTTGGATAGTGCACGTCGCTACCCCTCAAATGAATGACACTACCCAGTAGACATTATTTTATCTTCAATAAAAAATGTGGGCGACGTTTGCGTCAACACATGGAAGCGAGGAGCTGGCGCTGATTGCATGCAGCTTCGCAGTCGCTCGGCGGACTGCGCCCCGGAGGAAATGCCGTTTATGTTGGACGCCACTCGCGCGACATACGTGACTCGTGAATTCGGCTGTGCACGCTGGAGACGTGGCTCGCGGTTCGCCGTTCTCCGGCACGCAGTGCGCAGGCAGGAATATGATGCTAACATGGATTGGATCTTATATCCGGCAGCACTGATCGCAGAAATATTTGTGGCGTTCTGTTAGGGCTCTATCATTGGCCATATTTTTTAGAACATCTGGATTCACGCTGAGTAGTCTCGCCGCGCTATTTAAATCACTTCACACTAATCTCAAAGCTACTATATTTTTCACATAAATTTACTTAAACATTTTCTGGAAGCGCGAGTCCATGCAATGTACCAGTATTGGTGCGAAAGGCACTTTCATGAGCATGCAGTGCCTTGTACAAATTTCACGTTTTGATAAATTTTTGACAAACCTCGCCGTGATTATTACGGCGGAACACGCAAAAATTTACGAGCTACATCTACACAGCTGCATTTGCATGCGCACGCGACTGGGCAATGTTTGTTGTGCTAGAGTGCATGGGATAGCCTTCTGGAGTTTTTTACGTATACACGCACCTAATTTTTTATGTGCGGATTATCGAGACGCGTTGCGCACAGCAGAAAACCGGAACGTAGTATAGTGCTGCTTTAATAGAAAATTAATTTGCCACCATCGAACAGTAGGTTCTAGTGTTGCAGAGCTATGCGAAGATGCTAAAAGACGAGGTATGGTCTACGAAGGATGCAACTTTTGGTGCAAGCTGGATTTTTTAATTTTTTTATTGCGCACATGCAAAGCGGTTGCGCCTCAGTGTGGCTGTCGTCAGGAGGAACTTAAACTGCTAAATTATGACATATCGCAAGAAAGTTAACGTAGACTGGCCATTTGTCGAACATGGAGTGTTTAACGATTTCTGAACTTTTTAAGCCAATGCAGCGAAGTTATACGAGGTACACCCACCGGCGTGTGCGCTTCGCCCTGGCACATATGTACGCTCCAGATGATGGTCATTTAATTATGCAAATATTGTTTGCCAGACATAGGCATTGCTTACCGCGGATTTAGGAGAAAAGGGTGAACGGTTTTGCGAAATCTAGAACACCTTGTGGAAGCTCTACTGCCTGCACTTGATTTCGACAGTATGCCGTTACTAATAGCAGAACGTTAAATTAGATATGTACATTTCACGGCAAACGATTCGGACATTTGTCCAAGGAAGCATTTTGTTTTGTATCACTACCAACCTATCTTATGTCCACTTGAGGACGAAGATCTCTACACTAATCCCCCATTGATCCTATCTAGCGTCTTCATTACTATTTTTATGTGTTTGTGGCATACACAAGAACGAAGAAAGCAGTCAGGTTGCGGTATCCCTAATGCGGACTCCCTTGACGTCAAGTGGCAGGCCGTGTAGTGGTTGATTGTTGGCTAACAGAGTTTTAGAATTGTGTACGCACACGTTGCGTTGGCTGGGCACGTACGCTATACTGTATTCGGAAAGTAACGTGCGTATACCCGTGTTTAGTCTTTGACAGATGCGCAGTGGCAACAAACACAAGAAATTGTGCACACGAAGCTCTGGTTACCGTATGCTAATACTACCTCATTTTAACCACTTGGGATTTTTTTTAACGTGAACCGATTACATCACATAGGAGCGTTTTCGCGCTCAGTTCCCCCTTGATGGGTACCTAGATTAACCATTAACAGTGAGCTTGTAAACGATAAGCATGCAGTGTGTTTAGACATGCGTATAAAATTTCGCATCGTTTTTTTTAGTAGCGGCGTTTAAAGCATAGACGCACCGCGTTCCCCATAAATGTACCGTTCAGCGGAATCATTTCGGTTGAGAATGACTTCATGGACCATACCAGCTTCATAGTTCAAGAGTACCCGCTGTGTCTAGCGTGTATAAGCATGCGAGAGACATGTACTGCTCAGGTGTAAAAATAATTATTTATTGTAAAAAAATTCAAACAGCGCTGAAGGAAACTATAAACGTGCCATCCGATGTTTTTTTTGGACAAATATATTTTGGTGCTGAACGAATACCTTTCATCTTTTCAATGTGTCTTCAGCAGCTTCCCGCCGGCAAAACACCTGGGAAACAACTGGGTTCATAATACTCTGCACAAGACGAAGTATTGAGCATACCGATTTGGCTATGTGAGGTCCTTAGGAAGGAAGAAACAAGCGGAAAGACAGGAAGGTTAGCCAGTTCTTAGACCGGCTGGCTACCCTGTGCTGGGGGAAGGGGTAAGGGGAATAAAAGATGATAGAAGAGAGATGTTACAAAAAAAGAGAGCAAGAAAAGGAAAAAGAAAAAGAGAGGGGAAAAAAGTAAACGAGAATATGGCACTACTTAGAGTCTGTCTCTAAGACCAGTTGTCCTTAACATAGTACACACTCAAGCACCAAATAAGGGCTTTCTCTAGAAGTGTGTCAACCGAAGGTTTCACATTCTCTTGCACTTGATCGCAGTAGAACGCCTTGTTGTCATACTTCCTCCAAATTCAGCGGTCAGGTGATGGGGCGGGCTGCTGGCATGTCATCCTGACGGAAAAAAAAGAAAAGCAGAGGACACATGCGACGTTATGTTCTTAGATCACCTGGTGTTTTCGCCCATCACACAAAAACTTCTACCTAGTAAACGGACGTTTCCAATCTATTATACACCTTGTCGAATTTTGTGTAGACAGCGTCGCAGAAGTTAGAAATATGAAAGTGTTTTCAGAAGTTGCTAATGAAGCTTTCTAATAGTGTTTTAACCATAATCTTACTACAGGTATGAGAGAAAGCGTAGCATGATTTCCTCAGGTATACCCATCGATCTCCACGAAATACATGCGGGCATTGCACATCTGACCGAGTATGACTTTGACCTTGTTGAACTTCTCCATGAAACTTCCAGTTTTTCTTAAAAGTGAAGCTCTGTTTCGAATGTCGGCTGCAAGTCAAAACCACAGCACAGCCGCAATTTGATGAGAATCACGTACAAGGAAAGCAGTTTAACAATAGACTCACGATTCATTCGTTAAGTAAATAAAGTGGCAGCTAAACTTGGCTTGAAACTTGGTTGCACACTATTACACAATATTGCAAACGAACTTACTTTAATACCAGGGGAATGCCAGTTACGGCAAATATTTGAATGGTAGGAGCCAATGCATGATTAAAAATTAATTCGCTGCGGCGGGGTAGTGCTCGGCTGCAATATTTAGATGGGAGTGAAACACACACACACACAAAAAGAAAGTGAATAAAAAACACAAAGAAAGATCGTATGCTCAGTTACGGCATTGTAAACAACACCACGGCCGGTGTTGTTGCTGCTGCTGCTGCTGCTGCTGCTGCTGCTGCTGGAGACCCTGCAAGGTGTGAGCTCCTGGCATGTTGCTCGATAAAATTGCGCCTGGCTCTTGTGTCAGAAGGTTTTGTCACCTGCAAACGTATTCAAATTCTGTGTATACTAACACGAGGATGAACGAGAATTATATCCCTTATTACCAGGGGCGTAGGCAGAAATTTTTTTCGGGTGGGGGGCACCTCCTTGATCTGTAGTGGGGACGAGCAGGCAGATGTGGTCGAGTGTCATTTTCTGCTCTGTATGCTATGGCAAAAAAAAATTTCGGGGGGGGGGGGGGAGGGGCACGGGCCCGGGTGTGCCCTAACGTGGCTACGCCCCTGCTTATTACGACTGCTGTACGCATCTCACTTCTCTGTAATAACATTAACAATGAGCAATCCAACATAAATAATAAGCTGCCAACGAAAACAACAGTACTTTTATACAACCACGGTTATATATCGCTGTTGCATCGCATGAAATGATAGATGAGAGAACAAAAATGCCATCAATTAGCTAACGCCTAAATTACATACGACGCATTACTTTACCTTCATCGAGATCTGCAGTTTGCACAGGCACCACAGCTGGTGCATGATGCACTGATGTACTTGCGCACACTTGACTTGGCACTGCATAAGACCAATGGGCAAATGTGACCAGACACCACAGAAATAAGTGAAGGGACACAGTAAATAAGCACATGTATTCACGAGCATGAATGAGGCTGGCTTTAAAACTTGTTAGAAATTCGGCCGCAAACCGCGTTTTAAAGACTGTCGCTATTCAGAAAGTGAAATTGCTTATTTTACCTCCTAAAAACATGACATGAAGCTAGTCGCATCTATGAGCGCCTGATCCAATGAAACCTACTAACGTCTTCAGTACTCGTAAGTGCAGTTTCATTACTTTTTGATTGTGGAAAAATTTTTCCGCTTCTTAAAGGTAAAAAAGAAATGTAAATGCCAAATATAACGACCTACCATGCAAGCAGATCCTAATATCGTTCAACTGCTAGCAAAAATATGCTTCCTTTGATTGACGCACTGTATCATTGACCACAAATGCAGAGAACAGTTGCTAGCCGAAAGATAAGAAGCCACGCGAGAGCTAAAATTACACAGCTTGTCCAGCAACACGCATTGATCATCTCAGTGACACCTGTCAAGAGCGACGAAAGCGTCTGAACTGTATGAGAGTTCACAATAAATGCGACCAGCGCGATAACACGTGCGCGACTATAGAGACGGATGACGATTACAACAAAGATAAGCACTCGTATAAGTTACTCGTACGCATACTCGTATAGTTACTTCAAAAGCCGTCAAAAGAATATTCTGGCGGTTCAATGCCGTCATTCATATACATAAGCGCAAGCATGCAACAATGTGAACGCTAACAGCACGAACATATATGTGAAGAAAGAACAGCACTCACCCAGGCAGGTATGATGCGCCGGGCTGTGTCCGCAGTGTGCGCACCAGCTAGACAGAAATGGCGCGAAAGCGTCGTGTAATCCTGCGTCAACAGCTTGCGTGCAGCCATTGCACGTCCAAGGGCATGTCGCTATGTCCTCGCAACACCCCCTTAATATTGAGATAAGAGAACTTTTCCATGGCGGCCGAGTACCGGCTCAACATCCGCCGCTGTCGTGGAATGCGCTAGAACTAACCCATGTCGCGCCAAGAATGCAACCCCCTTCCCGTCGCACAATATCTTCGAACTCTCGTTTTGAGCTCCTTCCTTTCTTTTCTCTGCGCAAACACAGCAGAAGCGGAGTGCAACGGAGAGCGTAGCGGCCCGTATTCCCCTTCACGCACGCAAGAGAGAGTGCGTAGTTAGCTCCATGCGTATACCTCCTCGCAGCATTGCTCGCCTTTGCGGCTGACGCTGTCGGCGCATGCGCATACACCGACCCTTGCGCCGACAAGTTATAACACGCGGGAGCATACGCTGAGCTGTAGCCAGGATTCTCAATTACGCGGCCCGCACCGACGCGCCACTAATACTGCAGGCCGTCTATAGACCAGAACACAGCGAATTCCATGCGCATCGCCATATTTGCATCGCGCGTCGCGCCATCTATCGCACACACGAGGAAACAACGTGCGCGGGCTGCCACGCTAGCAGACGCTGCACAGAGCAAACGTGAAACTCCCGAAACTCAGCCCGTCAGAGAGCGTGTTTCGCGTCTTTTCTGGCCTGGACATTTTCGCTGATTTTATTGGAACATCAAGAACATCTTGCTCATGCAAGTCCACAATGTGTACAGTACGTGCTGAGTGGGCTGCGGAAGCAACCTCGTCAGATACGTACGCTGTTACGTTTGTAAAAAAAAACGTTCTCGCTGTAGTACGCGTCAATCGTAATTGCAGCAGTGCAGCTCGCGAAAGAGTGAAACGGTGTTTTGTTGCCCCATATTACAAGTTGTGCACAAAGTTTTGTGAAAGCTCATCATTTCAGCATGCATCGCGTAATAATTAGAGTACGCTTTACGGGTAGTTTCGCGGAACGCAATTCTTGTTTCACGAGCGCTCTTACAATAATGCGTCTTGCTCACAAAAGCGTGCTATCAGAGAGTATCACCTGCAGTGACGTTCATCGATCCCTTTTGGAAGCTATCTGCGCGATTTTATTCTTGTAACAATGGTGCTTTACAAGCGAAACTGTGCTACTCTTAGTTAAGCCGGTTAGCTACGTCTGCGACGTAAAGGACACTGGCGCGAGTACTCTTTACTTACGTGCCAATATATGTATTATGTGCAGCTGGATGCGTCGTGTCCAAATAAATTTGGGGGCATCGAACACTGCAATAAAAGCACGAAAGTCTGGCCAGCTGTTGAGGAGCACCGTGTCATTTTTTACCTTTTGAAGACGAAATCTCGAAGGCGTGGATGCCGTCAAAAGCACTAAAGCTTAATACTACGTTCAAAGTGGCAAAGCATGCTGATTTCTTGTGCTTGAAAGCACTACCTTGCACTACATTTTCGTCAACGGAAACGCTCAAAGGTATGAAGTGCACCCTCACACAAAGCTCGCGCCTGCCTTCAACCCAGCTGCGTGTCACGCAAATTAAGTTCGCAAAATGAAATAGGTGGGCATCACACTGCAGAAGACACGCATTTAGTGCACTTACTCGAGCATTTTCACTCGGCTCCTAGTATTTTTTTGCTTGAAACACAGTTGTCCACTCGCGGCGAAGCTGAAAACACCGCACCGGCACTATTTCCGTGGCGCGTCGTATAATCGTCGCAGACAACGCTATTATCCTCTTGTTGCGCTGCTTGTTTTGGCATCCAAAGACGACGCAGTAGTGCCCAGACGAGCTCTTATACGCTGAAGCGGCGTGAACGGGTACTTTTTTGCACTTTAAAGCCTCAGAACTGCAGCTTGCCCTGTTTACTTGGTGCAGCCCGCGCGCGCCTTGGCAGCCCGGTCACCCCGGCGTTTGGGTGCGAGAGTATCCGCTCGGCTCGCCAGCAGCCTGGGTGCGAGACAGGCGTGCTCTGGTGTATAGGGCGGCGGTGAAAGCAGCACGTTTTTTATATACACTTGTCACGGCTAATTCCTTTTCGAAGGCCTACTATAGCCGGGAGTTTTCCTGAGTTTTGAAGCGTCCCGCCTACAGGGCATGCGTTAGCCAGGATTTGATTAAGAGTGTACGTTTGGTGCCTTTATGTGCCGCTGTCATCCGTGTCATGGCGCGCCTATGCGAGCTTATATCATCATCACATCACTTGGCGCGCTCTCGTGTTTTGTCGAAGGCACAAAAAAGCTAGCGAGCCTGTACAGGAGCTAGCTACACGAAAGTGAGTTGTGCTGCCATATTTCGATTGTGACTCCGGCGGCAACGGAGTTTTCTGGCGCGCTGCGCGCACGAGGTGGTTGCTGTTATCGTGGCCTGGGATTGCGAACAAGAACAAAAGTAAGTGCGTTGACGCTTCACAATGTCGAAAAGGTTCTATTTACTGCGAATACTTAATTTGATGTGAAGCCATGAGGACAGTACGAGCAGCCGCCGCGGACGTTAAACGCGCGACGATTATTTAGAAACTTTGCATTAAGGAAACCGCTGTATAGCTGAGTGTGTAATATGGATTTTGTGTGGTAAGTCTGCATGAGGAAGAAAAAATTGTTTTATCCGTTTGCGGTCAATGAAGCCAGTACTAACCGCGAAACTACTCACAGGGCCTCGGTCTGTGGAAGTCGGTTGGGCCATTTCCGAAACTCGTTTTTTTTAGTGAAAGCGTCCCTCTCCATGTGCAGAATTTGTTGCATTGCACACAAGCCCTTAGACGTTATAAATGCAGCATGTAAACGCGCTCGTGCAGCGACGAGCTTAGTCTCGCTAGTGCAATCGGTCGCGTTGGTCGATTTTGGCTCATCAGAACCTGCGCTCGGCCCGTGGTCGTGTACGCTGTAGCTCGTACCATCCGCAGCATTGCTGTGTGTGGCTGGTACATCAGGTGGCGAGTGAAGAAATATACAAAAAAGAACAAGATAGACACTTGGAACGTTTATTACTGAAAAGACGAATGTGAGGTAGTACGAAAACAGAACCACGGGATACAAATTATGCGATTGCGACATCTAGTATCATCGCATCCCAAGTACCAGATTTGCGTGTATATAAGCGACACCAATAATTGACATATCTTGGAAGGGAACTTGAAGGGGTCGAACCGCATGGCGCAATTTTTGGCGCGATTTACGCGGGTTTGGAGGAACGCGCGTCTTTTTTGACAAACGCCCTCGCGCTCGTGCGTCCTGAATGGCTTGATTTCATGCGCGACTGACGCGTGGTCGGAGGGTCGCGCGCGTCCTTTTGACGAACGCCATCTCAAAATCGCGCCGCCGTGTATTCCTACTCGAAGTAGAAAAGAAAACGCCTCGCGCAGCACATCGCCCGCTCGTCCGACAAACGGAGTTTAGGGCGCAGACACGTGCCAATGCCTCCACACGGCGCTGACCTCCGCGCATTTCGAAGGAACTTTTTGAAGCCGGCGTAGGCTTTTGACGGAAATGTAGCAACCCGGCAAACGCAGTGCGAAAACGCCGCTGCTGAAAAACGTTCATTACCTTTAATGTTGTTCATTTGTCAGTCTAGTCAAGTGTAGCTATTCAGAACATCGCTTATCTCATTTTCCTGAGTCATTGCTCTATCACAGCTGTGATGTTTTGATAACACGTACGCGCGCGTGTGTGTGCGTGTATATATATATATATATAGATATATATATATATATATATATATATATATATATATATATATATATATATATATATATATATATATATATATATATATGTAATGTGTGTTAAGTGTTGTAAACTATTAAATGTTTTCTAAAATCGTTGGAATTTCTTGTGTTTACCAGAAATAAAAAAACAATATTTGATCGTAAAATTCTGCTCCAAAACTAACTTGCATCGCTCCAAAACACACATTTTGGTGCTCCAAAGCTGCTCCAAAACAGCATTATTCCTGCTCCCTGAGCTGCTCCAAAACACTCAAGCCCGCTTCCACCCCTGATAATACCTCACAGCAAGGAAGAAACGCAATGGTATTGTTTAAAAAACATCAAGAACATGCGAACATATTTGCGGGAGTGACCTGATGTTCCTGTCTAAGAAATCTATTTTATTCCTCGAAAGTGATGTGAGGTCCGCCTCGGTGAAACAGTGGTTACGGTGCTCGGCTGCTCCCGGCCGTGGCGGTCGCTCTTCGATGGAGGAAAAATGCTCGACGCCTGTGAACTGTGCGATGTCGGTGCACGTTATATAACACCGGATAGTTGAAGTTTTCCGAGCCTTCTCCTACGGCGTGTCTTACAATCATATCTTGGTTTTGGATCGTAAAACTCCAGTTATTACATTAGAGTGACATTCAAGAAGAGCTGAGTCAGCTATCGCGTGTTTTTTGCGATATGAAATGCCCCGATGACCTCCTTTTTGCTTCAAGACACAGCCTCCCATAGGAATGTTGTCCTTTCCAGATAACGCCAACTGTTTTGATTTCCTCAACTGTATCAATGCTAGGTGTGATTACTGCCCGTGCCCGTGCGCAAGGGTTGGTTGTGCTCCTGTACACGATCATAAAACGTCGACAGGTTTAGCCTATGTAAGTGCGACCGCATGAAAGGGGCATCTTGTAGATAACCTCAAGAATGCACCCAGTAGGCGGTTATTCGTGCATAAAATTTCTTGTTTTGTTTTATACGCAATGGGCACACTATTTAATTTTGCAAGGCGCTGAGAAGCCGACCACACTTTTCAGCGACCTTCTTAAAGGGACACTAAAGGCCAATAACATTTTATGTCAGAGTGAAAGGTCAACGTTTGAGAACGCCTAAAACGTCAGTGTGATCAACAGCAGTGCTATACCAATTGAGAAATTAAGGTAAATGTAGGACACGATATGCTCCACTAGAGGGACATTTCGGTATAAGCCCGATGACGTCAAGAGCTCCGATTCCCGAGTGCAATTAATCACGAGTACTAAAACTACTTGTAATAAAAGAATAACATTCTGGACATTACAAGTCGCAATGAAATGCTGATTGTGCGCTTCTGTTTCATGCATGGAAAAAACTTGGCGTTACCAAGGAGAACGGGCGCGGGTGGTTTAAAAGTTTCGTTTCCGCCGGGCTGCTCTCCGTTCGCGCAGTCGCGTCTGAGTAGTAGTTTCGTTAACGCGCACTGTTCCGTGTGCTTTGCACGCTCATGAAAGTCGCTCTAACGGAACGTTTGACAGAATGCCGCGTCCCTGTTATGTTTCCGGATACCTTAATGGTGTGCACCGCTTGAGCAACAGCAGCAGCATCAAAGAGCCGACGTGACATTCCAATGGGTGCCGTAAATAAACCCACGCCGAAGTGGCTGAGTGCCGTGCACCTCGTTGACAGTGTGTTAAACAACCAATACATTTGCGTGTGTGCTTGGTGCACTGTCATGCAGATGATTGCGAAATCAACCGCAGCTTGGACAAGGTTTTAATGCGCCCTTCAGAGCAGAAACCGCAGCGTAGGCTGCCGGGCAGTAAAGGCGGGCAACGTTAGGCAAGGCCAACGCTGCCTCAAGAGGCCTTTCCAGGTGGGACATTTGGAGTGCGCTAACCCTGTGCAGACCACAAAAACGCGATTTTCTTTCAAAATAAGCATCTCCTTGGCACGAAACAAGCACTAGAGAGTTCCTGGAGCGTTTAAGAAATCAACGTCGACTTAACATTTGCCTTTAGTGTCCCTTAACATTTGCCTTTAGTGTCCTCGGGTAGCCAGCAGACAGCAGACGCTTGACCTGACAAGCGAAACTTGATGATATTGTCTATGCACAAGATTTCTGTAAGACGGAAAGGCACCTATACGCAATGATGGCACATTTCGCCCGTTTTTAGAGTGTGCACCCCTGGAAGGTAGTAGGTTTGTGTTGGACATTGAACTGTACAACCAACAGACGTGGAAGCACCCACCACGATGGTCTACTGGATATGGTGCTCGAGTGCCGACCTGAAGGTCGCGATATCAAATTATGGCCGCGGAGGCCGCATTTCGATGGAGGCGAAATGCTGGAGCCCCATGTACTTAGATTTCCGCGCACGTTAAAGAACCCCAAACGGTCGAACTTTCTGAAGCCCCCAACTACTGCGTCCCTCATTATCATCGCGGTGGGTTTCATCTTGGGCTTCATCTTGTCATCACAACAGGGCTTCATCTTGTCAATCCTTTCTGTGTGCCTCGCCTCGTTTTTTTGTCGCTGTTTGCTGCGATGGATGAAAAGCTCACGTTGAGACGGTGCACTCCCAGTGGCGTTGTCTGTGCTGCCACGAAAGTCTATATAAAATGCTTGTACGATGATATCAACTCATGTGGCAATATCACAGCTTTGATCACGGAACACTTCAGCCAAGGGACATTTGGGCACGCAAATTCAACAGGGAACGGAGGCGAACATCACAAACAACATATTTGCGGCTCGAAAAAGGTGCGAGTTTCTAAAAATGGTGACGAGGGCCACGTGACTCTACACATTTAGATCAGTTGGGCTGTTTGTGAAGTATTCTTGTCTGATAACAATATGATCATATTTATTTGTTGCGCGATTTAATTGCTGTCACGTCGCGTCTAAAAAAGGTGTGTGCGCTGTAGGCACCACATAACACTCATGGCATATGAGTAAAGAACAGAGAGTTTGCAAGAAAGCTTAACCAAGTGTCCTCGAGTCGTTTCGCGTGAGGCAGAGGGTCCGTAGGCGAATAAAGTGTATAGATTCTCTGTAGGATCCGTCTGTGTGGTTTTGAAACAGTTGTACGGCGTGGATGACTATATAAGTGAACCAACTAACCACCAAGCGCAGTAATGTGTACATAACGTTCTTAGTGCTACTAATAGCATTATGAGCCTTCCTTAAGAATTGTTTTCATTGCTATAGCACCCGCATTCTTTTGTAGGTGCATTGCGATACTGGCAGTGATCTTGCATGTCGTGAAACATATATAACTGATTCGTTGCCTTTCATCCCGGTGTTTGTAACAACACTGCTGTTGATTTACTGGTTAAAGCCTGATGTACTAATCAATCTCATCCGCGCAAATTAATTGGTTTATGAGGCCAACCTGGATAACACGATGGGGAAATGGTAAAGGAGCGCACGCGTTACTTGGATTTATTTGTCCGCCTGTGGTTCCATCCTTCTTTGATGATATTTTCCGCAGGAAGGCTGTCGACTGCTGCTGAGTGAAATAGCCAAGTCCCAAGGAGAGCCCATAGACCTGTTCGACCTCATTCTCTCCAGTGCTCTGAGCAACATCGAGGTGTTCGTGCTTGGCTACCGCTATCCCTTTGGACACCCAGAACAGCAGCGTCTCTGCAGTGTACTACGAGAGGAATTCATGAGTAATCGAGCTGGGAGCGTAGTGTTATCTTTTCCGTCTCTAGTAAGGACGTTATCCTGGTACCTGCCGTCCTCTCGTGTGGCCACAGTCATGAGAACCATGAGATCGATTCAGGAATTCGCAAGGTAAGCCGACATTTCCGCAAACTGCACTGAAGGGTTGATCCTTAAACGATATCGTGTCCCACAGTACTCATGGCATGTGCAGTGAGCCGCTTTGTTTGCGAAACAACAGTCTCTACGAAGAATCGTTTGAGTGGTGGAAATACAAAGTCTTTTGTAACGATACACAACCAATGAGAGCTTCAATACTGCTGTTGGAAAGTATAGCTTCAGGTTGTGGAGTTAGGTTTGCACGAAATTTACCAAAAGAAGGCGACCGAGATGAGACGTGGCGTTCCTCCACTGCCACAGCGAACAAAGACGCTATGACCGGGTTCGTCAGCTCTCCGACACTACGCATACGAAGAAATTGGAACTTGTCAACAAACACGGGTTCACTAACCCAAGATGCAGCGCAGCGCCCATCGCGGGATTGCGGGCCGTACAGGGTTGCTTTGCAAGACCAATGGAGTGCGCTTGCTTGCGGCGCTACGGCTATCACCCAAACGGAGCAGCCGATCGCGCGGACGAGAAGTCGCCTGCAAAGGCAGCGGGTGAACCCCTCATTGCAGGCTTGAGAGTATCTCTCGAGGTGACGAAGCGCCAGGCTGTTGCCAGGTTCCGCGAGGTGGCGTAGCCAAAAGCGGGAGAAATTGTAGCCCAAATGTGGCCAAAGACAAAAAAAGAGCAAAAATATTTGTAGCCAACTATGGCCATTTCTATTTGCAATATTATTTGTCCACCAATTTGTTAAGGTGTTTATTTCACGGCACTTTGCGACGATGCGCAAGGGCGGCAGTCAAGGCAAAACACGGACTCACAGCGCGAGCGGGAGGAGCCAAAGAGGACAACCCACTGGAAGGCGCTAGAGAGCGCAACCCATCACTCATCTCCAAGGCTTCTCTACAGTAGAGACAATTTTACATTCGACTTCGGCCTTGCTTTTTTGCACAACCCGTCAGGCGCCTGCTGAAGCAGTGACCGAACATTAATGTGCGGAAAAAAATAGAATTGCGAAGGCGGGGGACTCTATTTTACAAAAGCGAGCTGCCAGCCTTTGCCGCCTGCCCCACGTTCATGCGTCGAATTCATTTTAGCGTCGCAAAATAAAAAATACACACTTCAACATTTATGAGATATTCTAATACTGTCGGGGCAGTGAAAAACAGAGCAGAGCAAGCGTTAGCCAAACATTTATGGGCAATCTTGTTCCTGACAACGCAGACAACACGCAAAGCCCGAGCAGTAAGCGTAGTAGCCAAAATCTCAGATTGATTGAAACACGTCATCTCTTTTGCATGCCCATGCATGACTCATTGTTCTTTTCAGCATAACCGCTTCGGATTGCTTGCGTTCTTCAGTATCACCACTGCTTGCAGAGGCGTGCGCACAAAGGGGACAGGGCGGCCTCCCCCTAGTCACATAAGAGGGGTGGGGGGCGCAAAGTGTGCCCCATACATTGACTTAGTAGGAAGGGGGGGCGCTGCGATGAACCTACCCCCCCCCCTTTATGAGGAACCCTGCACAGGCCTATCACTACTTGCATCGCGCTTGCGATCGAATTAAAACGCGATTATTTGGCTAGGGATTCCACGGTGACATTCCAGCCGCTTAAGATACATAAAGACGAGGATACACCGCTGACTTCTTGGCCATCATTTTGAATTAGAGGCGCGATAATTACATCACATTATTTAGTGCAAGTGAAGCCAAGGTATGCCTTTTGGTAAAGTATAAAGGCGTTCCGTTGTCGCCATGGCGAGAAAATCGCTACGAGAACAAATAGGCTTACATCCCCATTGCGCCTAGGCGCGCGGATTTCTGGCGAGTACTGCCGCTTTTGCCGCCTTCGAGGCCATGTGTGAATTCACACTCGAGAAGCGAAGGTCACATGTGAACGCGCCTTTAGACATTATCGCAGAACAGCGGAAACTACAGAAGAGTTAAGCACATGAGACAAAGCGCTGTGTCCTGTGTGTTTCGCTGTCCCGCAGTTTGCGCTGTTTTGCCGTAACGTTAATGAACCAACTAGCTCACCTGAAAACGCTTGTGTGCCTTTAGATGTTTGCTTCTGCTCAATGACCCCTGGAGTGTGGATCAGGGCGCCACTTATAGTACGGTCCATTCTAGGGACCCTGCTTATAGCCCAAAGGCATGTCGCAGATTTTTCAGTAGTCCAAATATAGCCACGTAGCCAAGTCGACCAAGTCGACGCCGAATTTTTTTTTTCTGTAGCTTAAATTGGCTCTGAATGACCAACAATGGCAAGACTGGAGCGAGAAAGAAGCGATCACACTTGGAGAGGGGGCTTGGGGGGCTGTCACTGGCGGCCACTTAGCACGGGCGTGGTACAGTGACGTATGATAGCGCGATGTACGACACCGGGGAGGGAGATGCATGGCTTGTGCTGTGGTTATTGCCGCAATATTCCGTTTAACCGCGGTACCTAGTGATGCTGCCGAGCGGGGCCGGCACTACGCGCTAGCTCGGGAACGAGCAGCAAAGGGAAGGCGCTGTCGATTCTCGCAAGGTCTAGCGCAATGAGTAAAAACAAAAATAAGTGAATAGTGTTTTTTTGTGTGAGAATCAAATGTGATTTCGCTTATTGCTCCGAAGATATTAAGACAGGGCTAACTTTGGGTGTGTACCTATGCGTACGCGCCGTAGAGCTGCGGTGTTAATGTACTGTATGTTTGTCTCGTTTGTTATTGGTTATGGTGATTTACTGCGCGCATTTAAAAAAACAAATGTTACTGTGCTACCACGGAAGATAAAGAAGGGCGACAGTTTCTGTTGCGGATTGTGCCACATTATATGCTTTGTTTTATGAACTAGGCGAAGTTTCTACTGTAGACGGATTCTACAGTTGCAAATGCCGTGTGTATTATGAAAATATGCATACAAAGTGGTGAAAGATTGTTAATTTTCATGTTTCCGTCAAGTTTTTTGCAACTGTCTACGAAGAAGCGATGAGCACGTTTTTTCGAAGGAATAGTACGTGAATCACCTGAAAGATACCGCGGAACATGATGTAACACCTTCTTCTGCAGTACGCACCTGTTCCGTCACATGGCAACATTAGATGACAAAGAAGACCGCGACTTCATTGACGCCTACTTAAGAAAATGCAGGGAAGACGATCAAGGGGCTGATTCGACGTATAGTTGTGAGTATAAGTTCTTGGTCCCTTTGTTTGTTTTGATACGCGCTTTGATTTAGAAAAAGCAACTGGCCTTCACGTATCGCAAACCTACATAGGAGCCAGAACGTTGAGAGATGTAATACTGCATGGCAGAGAAGTGAAACAACCACCGCCGTCACAAAATGTGAATGGCGTAACGAGCGAGTGGTTTAAAGCTTACGACCCAGTACAAAATGTTAAGCCACAATTCTTCATCATCATCAGCCGAAGCATAAACAAAGTGTGCAGCTGCGTAGGTGCGCATAATGTTCTACAGACGCAATGTGGATACCTGGCAACTTCGCTTAATTAGGAATTATGGCGTAGTGTGTACTTACCTACTTCGTTTAATGACGATAATTATCTCTTACTGGGTACCTTGCAACTGCACTTCCAGTAGTTGCTCTTAGGGAGCTCACAAAGCCCTCTCCTCCTGCTTTCGCTGGGACTGTGCTGCAAATGCTGCACTGGCTTGCTGTTTTTTTTCTTTGTGCGCCATAGCTGCCACGGGCACCGATGGTGGTGGCGGCGCAGTCAACAACGCCACCAATATCGGCTCTATTCGTGAGCTCAGAATAGTTTACGGTTTAATAAGTTATGACATAGAGATAATTGAATAAAAACGTGGGAAATGAGTTTGAGAGCACCTTTAATATTTACCACAGTAGCGCCGATAAAATGAACTGCATAAAGCAACTGAATAAAGTGAACTGATATATTGCTTTTGTTACAGGACAAACTGGCGTTCCTTGCAGCTTAAACGTAGCGCGAAGAAAGGCAGCATTAGTAAAACCTAGAAAAAAGGCCCCATTGTGGTTGGATTGCTGGCACATAAATTGTCAAACGAATTAGATTTCGAAAAAGAAGTCACAGTTCCATCGCAAAGGCGAAGGAGTGAATGCGATCAGCTCTGAAGAATAGAATAAATTTCCAGGCGAGAGCGAGCGTAACTAACAGGCCCATTTACAGCAGGTGAAAGCTTTTTTTTTTCCGGTGAGGACACCGCTGAAACAAGTTTTAGGCGGTCGATCGATATTTTTGGGGGCTGCAGCTCGCAATTATCAGCCACCCCACTGGTTATGTGGATGTTTTGCTACAAAGCCCAGTAACGAAACTTTTCAGAGCCAAGGCATAGCGACGACCGAAATTCGCGACACCGGCACGGGTCCCGCTTGCTCGATTCGGCGCGCAATGTCGGACAACAGTAACGTGGCCACCGTAATCAGATGTGCCGTTTTCAGGCTGTTACTGTGCTTTCATGCGATCTTAGCCCGCAGGTATTTTGCTTTTTTGCGATAGCGATTATATAGACATTCCAGGCGAAATTTTGCCATTACCATGATCTTGCTTATGAAGTCCAAATCGCGATTACACCACTCTGCGCGTTGTATACTTTATGTGCCAGTGAAAGTGCGCGAGCGCCGCCGACGAACGGGTCTTAACCAGAGATGAAACGAGCCGACCGTCTCCTTCGCGCGATGTGCACATGGAGATAGTAGCCGGAGGGTTGGAGAGGGGGGCTGCGTGAGTCCGACAGGAAGTGCGTACTTTCTACGAGCGGGTGTGGTCGCATGTGCCGTGATGTCTTTAGAGGGGAGCAGCAGACGGCTCATACCTTTGTAGGTGTTGTGCTCTAATTGCAACACTTCCGTTAAAGCCGTAGCAGTGCCGCATCCAGAGGGTAGCGGTGATCGCCTGCCCCCCCCCCCCCCCCCCCCACAGCCAGCCCCCTCCTGCCTTCAGTGTCTACCGTCGACTTCCTTTTTCAGGCAGCTGTCGAATTTGTTCCCTTCGACAGGTTGCTTTGTCTACCACTGCCCAAAAGGGGTAAAGAGAATCTTGTCCCTGCTCTCTACCTCTCTCATCGCCCTACCCTTTCCTGCTTTCTTATGCATATTAGGGGCGAAGCTCCTAAAGCCGTGGGTCTGTACATGCATGTCTTTCGTGGTACGTGACCGCCTAGTTCTATGAAGTGCACTTGCGAGGAACCCACTACGCTATACTTCCTAAAGCCGTGGGTCTGTACATGCATGTCTTTCGTGGTACGTGACCGCCTAGTTCTATGAAGTGCACTTGCGAGTCTTACGAGTTGCGAGTTCTATGAAGTGCACTTGCGAGTCTTACCTCTTTTTTAATGATGTAATGGGCGAACTTTCACGGGAGAGTTACGGTTTTACCGATGATCTCCCCTCTCGAGCTTCGCCCCACTCATGATCATTCATTCCGTGAATATGGCGTGATTTTTTTTCCACCGAAGGCTTCTTAGGCACCGCCCTAATCCACTCTGGGCTGTTGGAAATATGCATGACTGACCAAAATGCACTGCTGAGGCGGCGGCTTCAGCCTTTGTACTCCCTGTTGAAAAAATTGGCCGCGTATCTGCGTGCTTCGCTGCAAATGTCGTGTAAAGACGATAGAAGAGGCGCTGTGTGAGATATGGACGCCATCTGGCAATACGTCGGGAAACATGAGTGCTGTGTTGCGTGTTGGTAGTCCCGGCGCAGCAGCAGGCGAAGACCGGCGGTGACCAACGCGACCGGCGGGGACGCCATCCAGCCCGACCACGCGGTTTGGCGCGAAGCGCTGAAGCAGAAGAAACGTCCGCACTCAACGAGTACTCTCCACACACTTTTATTTACACGTCGCCTGGGTAAAACAGGAACGCCAGAGCGGCGCCCACAACCGGCAGCCTGAACGCAGCCCACAACGTTGCTTTTTCATTTGTTAAATATTTTTTTCACCTTCTTGGCCTTCTCAAAACCAGAGTTTTTCAACACCAACCCATGGCATTCGCACAGTGCAATACAGAACCGAAACCGAAACACAACAATGAGCTCGTGCGAAGGGCACGGAGGAAGGCAAATTTCAGCGCAGTCGCATTTTCAGCTTTGTTGAAACAGCGCTCTAGACGACGACGAAGTAAAAGAAGGCACAGTACAGGCGCTGCCTGTCCTGTGCCTTCTTTTACTTCGTCGTCGTCTAGTGAGCGCTGTTTCAACAAAGATGAACGCATACCAACTCGCTCGAGCTTGCATTCTTATGCATTTTCAGCGCAGCTTAAGAAACTAGAGTCTTTAAAATTACGTATGTATGCATTTTCTATTAAAGGAACACGCCACCTAATACTTACCTAGTGATGTTGCACCTCAGATATGCATGATATTTACTTTTTGATCGACAACGTTCACAAGTATGAACAGCCGTACCAGTTCAAGAAGGCTGGCCCTTGGGCAAGTGGTTCAACTTTGGCCGAGTGGCTGAATCGAGGGACGTGCCGACAAACAGAAAGACAGAAAGACAGACCAAAATTTCTCCGTTTAAGTATCCCAAGAAAGACTATCGTCTTTAAAAGAAAAGGAATAAACGCGTGCAGGCGAGCACTGCAGTAGAAGAAGTTGGAACGATGAACGGCTGTCTGTGTGGTTCCTTTGCTGATCGATAGTTTCTTTACATTTTGGTGCCGAAAACCCTCGTGCGGACACGTCTCTCTCATCGCACGACTCAAGGGGACCGTCTACTCGACCGCGTCGCTCTGCGGGCGGCGAGGACTCGCAACGGATCACTCGTGATCAGCGTGGGCCCGACACTTCGACATCTGCACGGATGGATCGCCTAAAGACCAAGGGCGCAGCTCGGCGAGCCCAGAATACCAAGCTTATACGAGAAGCACGGTCCCTGCTGACGGATCCTACCGCGGACAATCCCAAGCTAACAGTATTTATGACCGTTTGTCGGCTAGCAACAGCGAGCTCTCGAAGATTAATGATGCTCTAGAAGAGCACCTAGCTGACGAGGAGCTCGAAGCGGAGTACGTAGCGGCGGCGGAGTACAACGACCAAGCCATTAGCATGCTCGCCGAGATTCGATGCAGAGTAGCCGATTTGGAACGCGGAAACAGTACAGCGGCGACTGCTCCTCAGAACGCAACCCCATCAGCTCCTGATGCTCCGACCAGAATTGGCCCAAGACTGCCGAACCTTGGCATGCCAACATTTAGAGGAGACATTCACGAATGGTCAGCTTTCTGGGAGCAGTTCGAGCAGACTGTTCATCTCAACAACGCTCTATCAACTACGACGAAGTTTTTTTATCTACGGCATTACCTTGCGGGTGAAGTGGCAGCGGCGATATCTGGTTTTCCGACTTCCGAATCATGTTACGCAGACGCCATAGAGTTGCTAAAAGAACGTATCGGAGATCGGAAACGGATAGAACAACACCACCTGTCAGCGCTTCGCAGTCTCCCTCACGTGAAGTCAGGAAGCGACGTTCGAGGCCTCAGGCGACTTTACGATGCCGTGCAGCTCAACATCAGGTGTCTGTCTGCGCTAAACGTTCCCACGCTCAGTTTCTCAGCGATGCTGATCGACATTTTACAGCAAGCATTGCCGTATGACATCGTTTTGGCCTATACACGTGGAAAGCGCAGTCAAGCGTTAAGGGAAAGCGGGTCTTCTGCAAACGTCTTCGAGCCAGCCGCTGCAGCTGCGTCATCGGATGCAGAGTTAAAGGAGCTGCTTACCTTTACACGCGTCGAACTAGAAAGCCGGGAGCAGTGTAAGCCATTTGCAGAGCGACCGGTTGATGACCGTGCGCAGCGAACTCGAGGCAGCAGCACCAGCACCGCTTCTGTACTACACAGCGCATTGTGCAATTGGAACGATTGTTTTTTCGGCAAATCGAAGAAGCACGGCACACGCGCCTGCGACGCCGACCTCTCTGTCACTTCTAAGAAAGAAATGCTGACTAAGGACAACCGCTGCTATCGATGCACGTCACGAGGTCATCAGGCACGGTCCTGCCAAGTCAAACTCATGTGCTCGAGCTGTCATGGGAGGCACGCATCAAGCATGTGCGACCCTAACTACAGGAAGAACATGGCAGTGACACCTCGACCAGTGGACGCCTCCGGAAGCACAGTAGGAATGGTGTCATCACAGTCGGTTATGCTGTGCGACAAGGATTCACTGAGCGGGTGCGAGATGAATGACAGAGAAGTATACTTGCAGACCTTTCGCGCCTTTGTCGTGAAAGGTAACAGCTCAAGATATGTCCGAGGGACTCTCGACGGAGGCAGCCAGCGATCCTTCGTCACGGAAGAGCTCGTCAGGAAGTTACACCTGCAGGTACTGGGAGAAACACGGATTGCACTGAACACGTTTGGCTGCGCATCATCAAGTACTGCGGAAAGACGGAAGGTTGTAGAAGTTCCCCTGCGCAGCCAGCACTCTTCCGACACCCGCATAGTGCGTGCAATTGTTGTCCCAGTTATTTGTCACGACATTGCTTCCCCGAAAGCTGACAACCACTTCCTTCAGAACCTGCGGCTCGAAGGGAAATTTATCGCGCACGAAAATAAGTTCGACGCGGAGACGGAAAATGGCCTCAGCTTGTTGATAGGAGCTGACCATCTTTGGCAAGTAATGTCTGGAGAAAATGTAAAGAGCGCAGAAGTTCCAGGACTGGTAGCGATCGACACAGCGTTTGGATGGACGCTACAAGGACCCAGTCAGCAAAAAGCCTTTCTGGACTGCGACTCCAGCCTCATGGTCTGCATTCTAAAAGTACAAGCAATTGGTGATGACGAAACAATGTCACAGATCTTGCAATCGTTTTGGCAACTAGAAGCCATGGGCATTACAGATTCGGGGCAATCTCTGTCCCATGAGTCTGTTGCAGGATTCCGTGGATCGATCAGCAAGAAAGTCAACAGATACACCGTGGCGTTGCCTTGGAAAGAAGATAAGAAACCGCTCTTAGGAAACAACCGGGAAATCGCGCTGTCACGTCTACAAAGACTAACACGGAGGCTATCGACGAAGGAAGGACTTTTGCAGCGATACGACATAGTCATGCGGCAATATCTGGAGTTGGGTCACGCTGAAGTGGTGCCTAAGGATAGCCCTCTGGATCGGGATCGGGCCATATATTATATGCCACATCGCGAAGTCATAAGGCAGGAATCGTTAACTACCAAACTGCGGGTAGTGTTTGACGCATCGTCACACACTCAAGGCGTACCATCGCTTGACGATTGCTTGGACAAAGGAGTGAACCTCAATCCAGAATTGTTGCAAGTCCTCCTTCGCTTTCAGTGGTTCCCGGTCACCATAAACTCGGACATCGAAAAGGCATTCCTACAAATTGAGATCCAGGAGACTGACCGAGATGCCTTCCGGTTTCTGTGGTTTGATACTACTCCCATAAGCCAACACAGCAAGCTTGTCGGATGGCGCATGACACGGGTGCCGTTTGGATCAACATCAAGTCCCTTCTTGCTCATGGCAACTATACACTACCACTTGGATAACGCGGGCGAAGATAAAGCACTCGCTTCTACATTGAAGAAGGCATTTGATGTGGACGATTTATTGGTGGGTGCGGAGACATTCCATGAAGGTCTGCGCATCTATGAACAGTCAAAGGCAATTATGAGAGATGCAGGCATGAATCTCAGAAAGTGGAAGACCAATAACCATCAGCTGCAGAACATTTTCGACAACCAGGAGGAGCAAGTAGAAGGAGCATCCAGAGAAGCAGCTGCGGTCTTGGGAATGCAATGGGATATAGAAAAGAACTACTTCAAGTTTTCTTCCAAATATGTGGCACAATATTTAGTCGCTGGCCAGCCCGACACGAAACGTACTCTACTAAAGGTTGCTTCTCGAATTTATGACCCGCTTGGCATTCTATCGCCTTTCACCGTAACAGCGAAGCTTTTGTTTCAACGCCTTTGGGTTTTAGGCCGTTCCTGGGATGATCAATTACCCGAGGAGATAAAGACGCAGTGGGCAGCCTGGTGTGCGGACGTGATTCAGCTTGGCCACATAAAGATTCCGCGCTGCGTGAGAGACGGGCTTCATGGAGCAGTGAAAGAGGCTGAACTGCATATATTCGTCGACGCCAGCCTAAAGGCTATTGGAGCATGTGCCTATTTGAGAGCATTCGACGAAGCCGGGAACTCGGCTACTTCACTGATAGTAGCGAAGTCAAGAGTGGCACCCATTAAGACATTAACACTACCAAAGCTCGAGCTTATGGCCGCGGTAGTGGAAGCCAGATTGCTAAAGTACATTTGTTCCTCATGGAATTCAAAATATTTCTACTGCGTCATGTGGACTGACTCTATGATCACATTGAGCTGGATCCGCGGTGACCATAGCAAGTTGAGTCAGTTTGTAAAACACAGAGTGACTGAAATAGCAAAAGCTACTGAACCAGTGCTATGGCGCTACTGCCCGGATGAAGACAACCCGTCAGATGTACTGACTAGGGGCATACCTTTGAAGACTCTACGTGTATGTAGCTGTTGGCGGTATGGACCTGAATGGTTGTCCCAGCCGAAATCAAACTGGCCTACCGAACAGAACCAGTGCACACCGATCAACGAAGAGGCAGAGATTGACACGCAACATGTATTTCTTCAAGCATCATCCAGGAACTTACACTTTGTGATTGATTTAAGCAAGCACAACAATCTGCAGAAGCTCCTGCGCGTCACCGCCTGGGTCTTCCGCTTTGTGGATCGATGCCGTGGTATTCAAACATTGCTCAGCGAAACAATTTCGACACTGGAGCTATGCAAGGCTGAAAGGTTTTGGGTACAACGAGTTCAACTCGAAGTATTCGCGAAGGACGTCGAACAGCTTCAACTTGGAGACACTCTCTCAAAACACTCGAAGCTGCTCGATATTCACCCTTTCTTGGACCAAAGCGGACAGCTTCGGCTTGGCGGACGACTTGAAAGAATCGACGCTACGTAAGACGAAAAGCATCCGGTCATACTACCAGAGAGACATCCCTTCACGGCTTTGGTAGTGACAGAGGCTCACTACAGAGCTTTGCATGGTGGTGTGGCAAGCACTATGATGCAAATACGACAGCGTTATTGGATTATCCGCGCTCGACAAGAAGTTAAACGAATCATTAATGCTTGCTTTCTCTGCCGAAGGTACAACATGAAACCTGGAATCGTACAATATGTGCCGATGCCTGAGGACCGGCTTCTCTCGTCACGACCGTTTGATGTAGTGGGATTGGACTTTGCAGGTCCACTATATATAAAGCAACAGGAGCTACATGGTGATGCATCGAAAGCTTACATCCTGCTGTTCACCTGTGCGACGACGAGAGTAGTACACCTTGAACTGACGAGTGCAATCTCGACAAGCGCTTTCTTACTAGCGTTCCGCCGGTTTCTGGCTCGCAGAGGGGTACCAGCAACACTGTACTCCGACAACGCTCTTGCCTTTAGGAGAGCATCACGGGACCTCAGGAACATCTGCAACGTCATGAAGAGCTCTCCGTTCGCGTCTTTCCTACTGACCCATCTCATCGAATGGAAGTTCATCGTTCCGGGTGCACCTTGATGGGGTGGTTGGTGGGAGAGGGCTTGTCCTAACAGTGAAGTCATCGTTGCGCAAGGTGATGAGAAAGAGCAAACTCACCAGCGAACAAACCGAGACGATGCTACTGGAGGTTGAAGCAGTTGTTAACTCAAGACCATTGACCTACACGTATACGGACGCCAAAGAGCCTTCTCCGATATGTCCGGCGCATTTTGTTGTTGGACGTTCCTTGCTAGCTTCTCCAGAGCGGCCCAACAATGACTACGATGCTATAAGTTCTCAGACTACTCGAAGTGACATCAGCAAGAAGTTGAGACACAGACAGGAGCTTATAGATCACATGTGGATGCGATGGAAAAAAAGAGTATTTGCTAGAACTGCGGGCACTTCACCTATACCCTGCACATCCCAGCAGCTGTCTACGAGTAGATGATGTGGTAATCAACGAAGAGCCTGGCATTTCTCGAGGTGTTTGGCCCCTAGGGCGAGTCACAGACGTTTACCCGGGTCAAGATGGCATAACCCGAGCTTGCCGGGTGAAAGCCCAAGACGGAAAATTTTTAAGAAAGCCAGTACAGAAATTGTACAAGCTCGAATTCAGCGACACTACTGGGGGGGGGGAGTATGTTGAAAAAGAAAAGGAATAAACGCGTGCAGGCGAGCACTGCAGTAGAAGAAGAAGAAGTTGGAACGATGAACGGCTGTCTGTGTGGTTCCTTTGCTGATCGATAGTTTCTTTACACTCCCCCCCCCCGTCTTACCCGATAGGATGATGGACATCCCCCGCCCCTTCCAGTGTAGACACCTGGACCTGCCCCTGAGCCTATATTGGCCGCGAGATCGAGCGGAGTCGCCGCCTGGCGGCTACTGGCCGAAGCGCGCCTAGTGTGGATTGCTCCCTGCGTCGTCTGCTAGCCACGTCGTGTTTGCATGTGCGCATACGTCATGGAGGTTCTCAAAGGGCGGTTTGTTCTGTTATGTTAGCGCGAGTTTAACTGCTCGTACGTATAACATGGTGTACAGAAGCAAATGGGCTTGCTCGGCTGCATGCGCATTGTAATAAGATCAGTGAGTGCGACTTTCGAGAGGGCTGTGTATTGGTGTCGTACCCTTCGTTCGCCACAATCATTTCAGTGTTGGTGCCGCTTTCTGGTTCAAGTACACCCTAACGTGCGCTTGGTATGGTCCCAAACATGAGGAACGGTAAATAGTGTGTGAATGCAGCGTTTTAGCGACTCGGTGGTAAACGAAAACGAGGCTCGTGCACATACGCGTTGTTGTTAGGTGTACAACTACGGCACTCGAGTTCATGATGAGCTTTAGTTGTGCTTAAGATGTCCTTTTACTGTACGGTAGTGGTCCCGCTACAGCCAAGTATTTCTATCCAGTGAAGTCTGAGACTTCGGTACTCAAACTGTCCCAGAAAAAAAGAAAAGAAAAAACAGACAATGGAATGACACGGCAGTGATAAAATAGAGTTGCCGCGCGCAATTTTAACTTGGGGCGAAATTTATGCAGAACCACCCGTGTGCTTAGATTTATAGGTATGCTTTGAAGGAACCAGATGTTCAGCATTAATCCCGATGTCGTGCCTTACATTTATGTCGTATAATTTCACACAAAACCTCATCCTTTCTTTTACATTATCTTGAGCGTTTGCATGGAGTTATACATTGATGGAAGGCAGCGGACACTATTAGTTTGAAAAAAGAGGTATATTTGTTCCATTAAATAGCCGGACCTTTGTTGCATCACTGTCGTGTGCGTAATCAATCGATTAAAGCTCTGTGCTAAATTCTTACCTGCGTATATATGCGTATTCGCGTGAACAGTGCTATTGAACTCATTGGACAAGGATATGGGCTGGTATACAAATAAACAAGGAGTAAACACATTAGTTCAGTATTCAAATCTGCAGTGCGTAGTACACAAAACACAAGCTAAACACGTACAGAAAAAACAACAAAAAACGTCATATAGTGCATAAGCGCACTGTCGTCCAGGGCGAGCATCCCTTCCATCGGCAGATTGCGCTTCTCTCACTAGTAATAGGAACGTTGGATGATCTTCGTGCATCGATTCAACAATGAAGAACGTATATATTACCAGTAAGCTGCAGTCAACGCATTTTATTCGCCGACAATTCGCTCAAACCGCTCGCAACGAAGCGCCGCTGTGTGTATTTGTATAACCGCCTCCGACCGCCTCTCCACACTAAAGCGGCGACGGTGCTGCCACATATAGGTCGATCTCGCGGCCAATATTAGGTGGAACACAAGCTAAACATGTGCAAATTAAACAACAAGAAAATGTCATCCATTGCGAAAACACTGACTGTTGCCGAAGGCGGGCAACCCACTCGTTGGCAGAATGCTCTGCTCTCATCAGTAATAGTAACGTTCGGCGCGCGTCGTGCATTATTTCGGAAATGAAGAGCGCACATATTACCAGAAAGGTGCAGTCAACGCATTATGTTTGCCGGAAATCGGGTAAAATCACTCGCAACGAAGCGCTCCTGTGTGCGTTTGTATACGCGCCGACAACCGCCCATCCACACTAACGCGACGATGGTGCTGCCACCTGTAGCCCGATCTCGCGGCGAATAGGCCACTTCTCTTACTGCAGTGGCTGCGTTTTCTGAAGGAGTGAGCTGCTAGCCTATACTCGTATAAAATTCCTATTTGTTGCTATCGGATTCATTAATTCGCTCTCGCGCTGAAACGTGTGACGGTTTTCGATGTTGCGCGTTCGTGGAGAGCAAATGGTTCGGTTGGGCAACGTGATAGCAAAGGCGTCGTACTGCTCTGGGCAACGCGCGAGGATTTGACAACAAGCTGCAGCAGCAGAATAAGCGCAATTTCACAGTGCGTTAAACCTGCATTTGTTTCGCCTCTACACGTGACACTCTGGCAAGGCAACTAATTGTGATTGCTGCACCTCAGGCTCAAAAAATAGATTTTTTCACGCAAAAAAAGCTTTTCATGTTGCCGTATTAGTCAAGCATTCTTGTGTCATTTTCAGTTGAAAATTATACTTTCGGTAGCTATGCCTTGCATGAAAGGTCGAATTTCAGTTTAACGATGTTTTTATATTACGAAGTAAATTGCCGCTTTTACCTACTTCGCTATAGTGAGGTTTAACTGTTCTGTGTACTATTCAAATGGGATTAAGTCATCTTTATTTTTTAACGTGCGTACTAGAGAGTGACATCACCGAGCGAAATGGTGTCTACCGATCTTGACATTAAACAAAGTTCTGTTTCACTCAGCGAATATTCAGGCAATTTAGAAATGTCAACTCGACAGACGCCCTGGTTCTACGGGTGACAAGGCCCAGTCAGGCAGCCATTGTTCTGTCTTTAGCCTTGCCATCCAAGACTCGTGACTATAAACGTATCTACGGTATGGTCACCTGTGAGCCAACACTCGAAAACAGAACCGGCGTTTCTAAAATCCAAAACCTGTAGTTAATGTCAACAAAGGGCGATAGACGCTTATCGTTTGTTAACTATGGTGCGAGTGATGCGCAGGCAGTCTAGTGAATGTATCTCATTTTACTAAATGCCGTCTATGCTCTCTAGCGTACTCTTGAAATATCATAACTTCACCTTGTGCTCGTTCACAGTGTTGATCGACGCTGATTCCAAGTGCATCCGGGTATTATGGACCGCTCCTGTACTTCATACGAAACCAAGTTGCATCTTTGTTATTTAATAAGTGGCGTAAGACATACTGGTGCAAAAAAGAAAAGTGGCACTCCTGAGTCACTCAGATAGTCCGACAGTGGAACAGGCGAAAATCGTACAGAGGCCATCGCAGCTAAAAACTGAAGAAGTTCGTGATTGAATTACGCGGTAATATGTTGAACCTCACCAAATTCAATTTATCTGAGAAGTGCTGGTAGGACGCAAGCGGAAAGATACAGCGCGAGGCCCGCGCGCTCGTCGCGGCGGCTGCTGCGGCGTACACACGTTTCCCATGAGCGCTTGCGCGCCCGTTGGTGGCGCACCTGTGCTTGTAAAACGTCTGTTTGAAAGAGGTAAAGTTATGGCGTAGTTGGCACTTAGCAACTGCGCATCCAGTGGACGTTCTAGGATAGTTTGAAACGTCCAGTCTTACGCGAACAAACGATCCTTTCCTTACGGCATGGTTGAAGGCGATGCGCACGGGGCCCTTTTGCGCTATTGCGTTCTACTCCTTGAAGGCGAAGTTCAAGCGTCGATCAAGTTTTTTTTCTCCGTAAAAGTTACTTGCCTTGTCTACAATATAAGGTACACTTGCGGAACCAAATTTCGATATACGTATTTGTAAAAAGATGGACGGCGCACACGCGTGAAGGAACATCATCGACCATCATTAGCGTCTTGGTGTTGTTGATCGACGAAAGAAATGGTTTACATATATAAACGTGTGCGCTACACTGCTGACCCACAGGTTGCGAGATCGAATCCCGGGCGCCGCGGCCGCATTTTCGATGGAAGCACTCTTTCGCTGTAGCTAATCCTTAGGTTCATGCTGCGCAGTGAAAGAATTGATGGAAACTTGTTTTGTTCTGCAAGTGAGCTCACGATCCGCTGGTGCAAGAGAGCTATTTGCCGCTTTCCTCGACAAGACGCTGCCGCAACGCGCCTTCAAGGCCCGTCACTTCTTTGTTACGGGAAGGTACAGGATCAGATAGTTTTACTCAAGTGGCGCCCTTATACCAACCCTTCATTGCATTGCATGAACACCGCCGCAGCGGCCTGCGGTTACGGTGCTCGACTGCTGACCCGAAGGTTGCAGTATCGCATCGCGGCTGCGGCGGCCGCATTTAGACGAAGGCGAAATGCTAGAGGCCATTGTGCTTGCGTTTAGGTGCACGTTAAAGAACCCCAGGCGGTCGAAATTTTCGGAGGGCTCTAGTACGGCGTCTCTCATAATCATATCGTGGTTTTGGGACGTTATACCCCAACAATTATTATTGTTATTAATAATATGATTATTATTATTATATAAAGGTGCTGGGAGTCTCCGTTGATAGCGTAAAATGAGAACGATATATAATAATAATCAGTGCTACGGACGCTGCTGCGTGCGTCCGCGGAAAATATTTAGCGCCGCCACACGAGACAATCGACGCCAAGGCCCCAACAGGCGTCTTATACCAACACATCCTCTTATACCTGGCGGCAACGTTCTGTTGCAGCACTGCCAAAGCCCCGGGGGCAGAATTTCTGCATGTGTTACTGCGCTGAGTAGCCCGTTTGTAGGCGGTTTTTGTCTCCAAGCGTATACAACATGTGCGTTTTCGTACGAAACGTTCACGGCTTATGATGTTATCTGGCAAATAGCCTTGTGAAACATCGGTTACTATAGCTTTATTCGAACGATACCACAGTTCTTCTTGTACTCATGGATTTTGCACGGAAGGAACAAACACCTGGAATCGTTGCTCAAAATTCTGCTAATCACATTACTTCATCCGGCAATATAACGCTGATCCGCCAGCTTTCAAGTACGCGTGCGAAACCTGCACCATACAGCAATGTTCACTTTTTTTAGGGGCGAAGCTCCTTAGGGTGTGGGTCGTTCCCTCCTCTCTAGTAGTAGCATGTAGCCACCTGGCCCGATTGGCAACGGGCGAGGTGGATCGGCAACGGGCGAGCGCCGATCGGGCGAGCTCCCGCCTCGCGACGCCAACGCTCCGCGCTCGCAGCGTTGCAGATGCGTGCTCTAGTCTCCCCCCCTCCTCTCTCTCGCATCGCGAGGCCGACGCAGGCAGCGTCTGCTAGCGCGTTGCTTGATTGAAAAAACCGACTGCTCGCGCTGCGCAACCGTTCACTGGCCACCCCGTTTATATAGGCACCGGAGTTTGACCTCCAAGGTAGTGCCTGTGTGAGATTTCTCCTGTGCGTGATTAAACAATACAAATTCACAGCGTACATGTAAAATTCAAGCGAGCTGGAAGTCGACATGACTCTCACCGACCTTTTAGTATAAACGCGCCCGATCTCACGTCGTTGATGATGTACTGGGCAGAATTCACGGAAGATTCACATATGGCGCGTGTCATTGGTGGAAGACAATCGTTCGATTTAGAGCGGCGACGTACGCTAGGGGGACCGTTGTAATAAAATCCGGTCGCTGTTGGCGCGCTTTCACTTTCGCTCGGAGTATTCACGGTTTAGCGATGATTTCCTCTGGAGCTTCGCCCCACTCATCATCATTCACCCCGTGGATGTGCTGTGGATTTTTTTTCATTGGAAAGTAAGAGAACGTTTTGTTAATTCGGTACTGCAAAGGAACGCAAGAAGCAGTTTTAATGAAGCGTTTGGTTTTATATAAAAACAGGCTGGTCAAGCAGGAACTGCTTAATTAGAAATCTTATATGTAAGAGAACGAACAGTTTCCTTAATTTTGGTGCAAACAAGGCTGGCATTTTCGTTTCCCGACTCTTGAAATGCCTAAACTTTCTGGAGACGCTCACGTTACTTTGTCAGGGGACATACGGCGCCGAATGGCAGGAGACATCTTGGACACGAGCAGTCGCGAGCGGTAGTCTCACATTTGTAATTCCGAGTGACGGTAGCGCTCTCTATTTCAGTGGTGGCGAAAAACGCTGTTTTGCACACCGAAAATCACCCTATCGACATGAACACGTCTGTTGCCCAGGCGATTTTTTGCACTGGAAATTTTATGATTGTGAGGGGCTTTCACGCTGTCACCATAAAACGCGCCCAAAAAGCCTCCGGTGGTAAAGGTTGACGGTTTGGTATTACTAGTATGCGATCTTCAACGTGATTGCATTGACAATAGTTTGCAACCTAATTAACGACCATGTATGCAATGCAATTGATGAAATGGGTCATTTCCTTTACGTACTGTTTCAAATCGCACTTTTGCTTTCAAGCACTTGATCTTGCTGAAGACTGCCAGGTCGCCGGCGTCACGGTGGCCGTCGCGATGGGAGGTCTAATTGCCTTGGGGAGATCAATTGCGCCCAACTTCTTTCCTCATGAATGTACGCAGTCAACAAAATATTTCATAACGCATGGCTGTCTTCGTTTCTTTTTTGCTCGATGAATACAGTCCACCTCAGCAACACGAAGGCATGCTGTCTTAGACGCTTCTATGTGCACCTGCTGCAACCGAGCGCAGGGGCGAATCCAGGGGCCTTCTTTGGAAGGGGGAGAGGATTATCACGCAGCTCGCAGTGACTCAAGAGAAGGGTGCGAGAAGGCGAATGCACATGCCTTCGCATTAAGGCCTGCATTTTTCAAGATAGTGCACCTGCGTCTCGCATCGCTTTAAACGCTCGAGAACCAGTGTTCTTTAAAAAGGACTCTAGTGAAACGTACTTGCATGTGCAGTAAATGTTCGAAAATGAAAAAAATAACACGCTGAAGAGTTGTAGGCTAGTATCATCCCCAACAAAGCTGCTTTGCGGGTAGCCATTTCTTCCTTACATGTATTACGCAAGAGCCAGCCACATTTTTTATGCGGAGCGTGCTACCGCTTCGATGTCACGTAAGTAATGCTGAATGATTCTCGCACTCATAGTAAATAGAGCCTCTGGTGCGCGACATGGGTATATGGTTACTTCAAGGTTATCGAAGCGTCTGCATGAGGCCAAAGAACGTTCACATGTTCACTGTATCGCGAGGAAAAATGAGCGGCTCTATGCCACGCAAAAGTTTCTACTCTACCTAAGCGAAAAAGCGCTGGTTTCGTCTTCATTTCAGTGTCCTCATTAACAGGCAACGTTGTCGCTTTTTTGCTGGCTGGCACTGTCGCGGCGGCATCGTTAATGAGAGAGCTGCTGCTGGTCGCCGCCAACCCGGACACATTGCAGGCTCGCATACAACGGGAAGTCGCCGATTCAGTAGGCGGCGAGCGTAAGCCGTCCTGGCAAGACAGGATCTCGACTCCCTACACGATGGCCTTTATCTGGGAGGCACACCGGAGATACACCATGATGCCACTCGGAGTACCCAGGCGGTGAGGTGGTATTTTATTGTAAGATGGGCGTGAAAGGTGCCTGCTCTTGAGTTGAATAATTTGAGAGTAAGAAGAAAGAGCAGGGCGTACAGGCAGTGTGTTCAAGCCAAAACAGGACAAAATGACGGGAATTGTAGCCTAACGGCAGGTTGAAAAGACTAGTCGATAGCACTTCTATCTATAGGTGGTTCAATAAGGCAAAAACATTCGCCAGAGTGTGTGCGTACGAGAAGACCAAATTGGCACAGGCTACAAAACAAGTCCAAGTGCATTGCAGAAATAGAGCATACAGGACGAGAAGTCACTAACCAGAAACTGCAAATGCTCATCATGTAAACCTTCTCTTGGTTATATAGGCTGGTAAGTGGGTCAGTCTTGTAGTCACTTGCCCAAGGCGTTGGATGATTTCCATGCGCCTCGGCAGATGGCGCCACGTGTTGTGATCAACGCAAGGAGAGGAGAAATCATGTGCCAAAGCGTGAAGGCAGCGGATGGGGAGAGCTAAAGAATGAGTTAGACCGCCGCGTCTGCGTTGCACGGTTTGTCCCGAGCAAATGCATTGGGCGGCGCCGGAGTCAACGCTCCTCTTTTATCTTACACCGTGCTTGAGGCAGCACATTACGCAACGATCGAGGTTTCTACGTGAATAGAGCACTCTCGCACTCGCAAATAATTGTCGTAAGATTGCCATTAGCCGATGCACGCATGGATCACTGCAACCGTTCTAACCACACAGAAAGAATCAGGCCATCCCGGCATGTTACGTACTCCAGCAACTTAACGTCGTCTCTGAATGTCAAGTGAAAAGCGTACTTACGTACGCAGTGTAGGAAATACTTGGCGCTTTTTTAAGTAAGGATAGCCGCGCTAAATGCCCCAGGACATTGCCTGCAGGGTTCTCCGATTTTCTTCTAAGAATAGGTGGACAATCAGTTCAAAATTCTTTGACCTCGTGAACTATTTTTGGAACAAAAATTTCTTCTCTTTTTTCGAGTGATTTGAATGTTTCCGGAGTAGGCGAAACATAAGCATTTAGCTGCCTTCTTAGATGTTAAAATCTTTTAGCGAAAATGACTTGCCTGCGTATGGAGGCCTGAACCGATAATTTTAGCTCGTCGACTTGGGGATGACACGTGAATTGGTGATGGCCACCAGGAAAAGCACAATTTAGCGAAACTTAGTAAATGTGAGCTGGGGATCGCCATCTCACCAAGAGAAAGATTACTTGGAAAGGTGCTGCAGCGCCCATTTAAATCTCATTTATTTCTAGAAAAATAATATGGCGCGTTCCTATTAGCCCCTATTCACGTAACCAACTTCAGCTCTCAATATGACTTGTGGTGAAGCAATACGACAACTCTGCGCCAATATTGAATAGGTATTGTGGAGACGTTTTGAAGTTTACGAACAAAACAACGTGAAAAGGTTGGGTAGTAGCCAGTAAGCGTTGCCACAAAAGCATTGAGGTTGATGACTGAGTAGTTTCAATATGAAAGGCGCGCAAAGATGGCAAAATCTGCAAAATGCCTTTTGTTTAGCCACATGCAGCTTGGTTCTGTGGTCTAAGTAAAATTCATGCTTCCCTCATTTGAAAGAGTGTACAAAGCAGACTTATTCCTGAAATTTATCTCGAGCGATTGTTGTTTTCAGTGATAAAAATACAGTTTAGCTGCATGGGCGAAGCAGTGAATGCTGTAGCGACAAGTTGGAACGTTTTACGAAGTGAGGGTGTAGCTAACCCTTTTGGATCATATCTGGCGTAGCTATAGAAAACGCTGGTGTAAGGGAATATGCCTCTCCAAGATTTGAAGTGCTTCCTGTGCTATTTCCCGTCTCAAAGCCAAGTAATTGGTGATAGCAAAGCGGTATACGGTCCGTCTATTGGTGTCTGTCGAGATAGCACGCGCCAGCGCTCGCGACACGCCCTTTTGATCAAAGTTCGCATTTTACCGCGACAGCGTTAAAGAACCGCTTGCACAGAAATTCCAGTGCTGGTGGCGGTGGCGGCAGCGGCGTCCTTGCTTGTTAGCAAACCGCGTTGTCTGTGAGCGAAAGTTCGAGGTAGATGGATATAAAGCTATGAGCCGGAGGGCTCCCGCACTTTGGCTTTTCGCAGTCTCTCGCGGTGAGAGAACGTAGAAGGGTATACGAGCCGTCTGCTGACGCCTGCCGAGATAGCGCACGCGCCAGCCATCCCGACGGCGCCCTTAAGTCCAAGTTCACAGTTGCTGTTCGGTCCGATTACACTCTCGCGTTCTATTCTTGAAAGCGAAGCTCAAGCAACACTGATTGTTGGCGGGCCAGTTGAGAAATACTGAGCGTGAAAAACAGGCGCACCGAGACAGGTCAAAGGAAAAAAAAGAAGCAGAAAGTTCAAGCGTCCTCCAAGTTTTTTTCTTTTAATTGCGAATACATTTCTTAGTCGGGCTATGTAAGGCATCCGGCAGTTGTCTGCGCGCCGGCAGGGTTATTTCTCCGCTCTCGCTCCCTCTCCCATAGCAACAGCTGCGGGCGCGCGCGCTTATCCTCGCCCCTAGAAACCGGAGCATGTGGTGCGAGAGAGTGTAGAGAGGGTAGGTGCAGTGCTTCGCCGCTCCCTTCTTCTCTCGCCGTTCGCTCTCTCTCCTCCCTGCGCCCCACTCTCTCGTCCGCCCGCGCCTCACTCTCGACCGTTCGCTGGCTGGGCGCCTCTCAAGAACATCCGGAAATGTGTGCTCGAGACGCCGCTGTGAAACGCGAACGGTGACCAAGAGGCTGAGATTATGGCCGTCAGGTACAATGACAACACAAACAGTTGCTGATGAATGTGTAAATAAATGGTTACGGTACAAATCCTCGTCTCGTCATTAATTTACGCCATTAAAATTACTACGCCGTGTACTCTCGGTGCAAGAAATGCATTCGCATTTCCTCACGATTCCCTTCGGGGAGGTGGGGGCACATTTTTACTTGGACCGTGTCACAAATCCATGAAATGTCGCACTAATGAGGACTTGACACATTTTTTTGTGTTTGCGTGGATTTCACTTCAATCCTGCTTAGTCATGGGCTTCAACACTTTTTTGACAGGCTTAGTGTAAACTATCCAGCCTTGTGATGTAGTGGTAATGGGTTCGTACACGGAAGGGGTGATTTTTTGTCCATGTTAACTTCTTTAAATTTTGGTTACAATAAACATAACGCAATTAAGAAACCTCAAATGATCTTCCCTATGTTCCTTTGGCTTAACTCTGGTGTAGGCTATATTAGTTGTGTATAATACACAAACACGAGCCGCTCGGACAATTCCCTACTTTCGTAATTTAATAGCAAGGGCTTCGTCCCGGCAGACTTGAAGCCTTGTGTAGCATTCGAGGGTTTATTCTTCAGCCACCATGTCGTGCAGAGATCACGTGCCCCGTGACGCCCTCTGGCAAAAAAAGGGTGTTCCGCACTCGGTGCCTCGGCTAAAGGTGGCGCTCAGTAACAATCTCAGCTATTAACCACACATAAATCGCCTACAAAAAAGTGGACGTGGGAGCACCCTCCGTTGCACCTCAAATGGTCGAGCATCGGACCCGTAATTCAAAGGTTGTGGGTTCCGATCTACCGACGGAAAGGGTCACTTTTCGTCCACTTTTTTTTTCATTGAATTTAAGTGAGAATCATTACAATACACTTAAGGAATTAAAAGTAATGTCTCCTGTGTTTTCATTGGCTTAATTGTATGTAGGTTTCATGGCATGGAACTTTATTATGGTCCAGAGAAACTACATCCCGAGGGTCAAGCCCCCAGCCTTAGTCGGTGGTGTCATTAATTCGGTATAATACGGAAAAACGAGCCTCTCGGACAAGTCATCTACTTTCGCACGCTCGCGTGCTTTGACAGACGAAAAAATGTCAAAATGGGCGCCAAGTTTCCGTATTGCTTGGCCGCAAACCACATCGTGAGCCAACGTAGCTCACGCCATTGAGAGGTAATGAGAAAACGCCATTTCTTTTCTATCAACAGGCATAGATCTGAGGCGCTTCCTGTGCTATTGTATTTTTGTGAGTGATTTTTGGCATCCAAGGTTTCGCCCACATCGCCAACGTTCAAATCACTCTTAAAGAAAGAGAACAAACTTTTCTTGCAAAAATGCTTCACCACAGCAAATGACGCACCAAAATGATTATTCAAGATATTTTAGAACGGAATCAGAGAGAGTCGATCGCAATGTCTGGGAAGTTCTGCCTGGAAAGATCCGATACTGAGCACCAGTCGTGGTGCTTAGAGGGAGCTAGTGGTGACATTATGGAGAGCTGGAAAATTATATGGAATACGCCATTTTTCATTTTTGATAAAAAATAAAATATGTTAGCAACTGCCGTCACCTGTTTCGCAAAGATTCTACCAAAAGACAGTGATCAATGACGACCCCAACAGTATGTTTGCAATAGTCTGAGGTGAGGGACAGCTATAATTACTGAATCAGCGCGCGCTTCGTAAGGACGCAATGCAGCAACATAGCTCGCTGTTCTCTATATTGAAATCTATGAATATATTAATTAGGAACAAAGTGCTGCCTCCCGAAGAAAACAAGCAGTAACATTCGATCACTGAAAAAATTACACCATCTCCCGCTAAAGGGGACCATGAGGCGATGCGAAGCCGGAGCACTTGCACGATCGCGTTCCGTTGGCGTTCGTTGGGTATGCTACCGACCTCGCGTCGTGGAACGCGAAGAGGGACGCTACGCGCGTCGTATCTTCCATCTAGCCTGGCCGTTAATTCTCACAGGGCGAGCGGGGAACGCGGTCGACAGGCGGGCGAGAGGGGGGCAGCGTAGGAAAGGAGGGAGAAGGGGAGGGGACGCACATGCGCTCGAGCTCATCGCGGCGTTGCGCAGGAGAGAATTTCGGCATGTCTAGCCCGCGTTTCAGAGGAAGAGTGGAAAGGGGGAGGGGAGAGGTGTATGGGAGAGTGGTAGAGGGTAAAGTGGAGAGGTGGAGGGGAGAGGGAATGTGGAGAGGGGAAGGGAAGAGGGTGAGTGGAGGGGAGGTGTGTGGAGAGAGTATGTGCATGCGCAGTAAGGGTGGTCACGCCGCACACCACCACCACCACCACCTCCACCGGATTGAGCTCCGCCTAAAGATACTTCGCATCTAAAACACATTACAGAGCTTGTCAAGACGTTATCATCGGCGAATACTTCATTCCGGAAGGTGCGACTGTGGTGCCAAACGTCTGGGCGCTGCACAACGATCCCGCACTATGGAAGGACCCGGATAAGTTTGACCCAACACGTTTCTTGATGACTGATGGCTCGCTGTCCCCGGAGTTGCTTCAGAGGGTGATCCCCTTTTCTGTCGGTAAGTGTTTACTGTAGTTGGTTGTCTGCATTTTGCTTATTCCGGCACGCAGCCAGGATATTTTTTCGCGGAGGGGGGGGGGGGGGACGGAGGGGGGGAAGGCCTAATTGTGCGAAAGTCTTTCCATGGCAAAATGAAAAAAAAAGTTGCCCGGGAAAAAGTTGCCCAGGACTGGACGAATTTCGGGGATAGGGGGGCAGCCCCCCCCCCTCCGCCCCTTTCTTACATACGTGCTTGGCTTACTCCACAATAAAGAAGCGGTAGGCATTCTTATACAGGGACGACAATCCGAGCGTTGCTTGCATTGCTTCGTCTTAATGTTAACGTATTGTAGCGAAGAGGAACGAACGCTATAGTGGATCACCCTGTCTAGTGACAAGTATAAGGTTTGTCTGTACCGCGCATTGCTCGTGAACACCGCTCGCTGGCGGAGTCCGCGAATTCAGCGTTAAATCAAGCTACTGCTCGACTATTACGCCAGCGTTCAGTAAACGCCTTTACAATTGGTGGAGAGTGCTGTGCCCTCACAGCAACTTCGATCCTCTTTCGATGCCCCTAAAACTTATATCCCATATATTGCCATCTACCATGCTTGAAGATGCGCCCAGGAAACGCCTCCTCCCGCACCACCGCATGTCCCTGTGACCCTTGTCTCCGGGTTCACTGGTGCCGGTGGCGACGACGTGGAGGACTGGCTCGCAATTTGCCAGCGCGTGAGCGTACCCCACAAATGGGACGAGGTAGAAAAGTTGAGCAACTTGGTATTCTACATCGCCGGTGTGGCAAGCATGTGGTACAAAAACCCGGAATCCGATTTTCCGAGTTGGTCCGACTTCAAGACAACCATTATCGACGTTTTCGTCTATATAGAAGCCGTCCGCGTCTTGTGCAAGAAAGCCAACTCAACCGTGTCGGAATCTGACAAGATGAGGAATGTTATCAAACGCACCGACGACGATGCCTTCACGATGCTGCTCACCAAAAACACTCGTACAGTGGGAGAGGTCATAACGCTCTGCCAAAGCTACTAGGAGCCTCACCGGCAGCGGTCGATGACCCGTCGCTCTCCATCATGCGTCACAGAGCTCGCTGGCTTGTCATATCTCACCAGTCCACGTTGCTCGCAGAAGTGAAGCCATTCACTGCGGAAGGAAATTGCACGCCAGTTCACTCTGCTTGCCTTTGCTCTACCCGCGGCATGTTCATCAGCCGTCAACCACGCTCCTGCGTTCCGCTCTAACGAGTGATTCAATAGGAAATCGCTTAGGTCATGCCATGAATACCATCAACACCCTCCGGAACCTGCGCCACTGAGTTACGCTCAAGTTGTAGCCAGGCTGCTCTAGGCAATCCCTGTGGCTGCTCCACTTAATGGCGCCGAAGCCGCAGCTAGAGCTCAGCCCTTCGAAGCGGGTGTGCAGTCTAAATATGCCGACTTCATCCCTAGCCCTCGACTGCAACCCACCATGCTTATATATCAGCAGCTGCCCTATCCATCCAGCCCTCCGGCATGGGTGGGACCTGCCCCAGCGAACCGGTGGCGCATTTCCGACAACCGCCCATCTGCTTTGCGTTCGTTTACGCCGGGCAAGTCACACTGCCTCGAGTCGCATCACCTGTCAAAAGCCAGTCTAGCCGCCCGTATTGCAACCCACTTCCGCCTATGTCACCAACGTTATGCCCAGCTCCACATACCCGTTGTTCACCGTCTCCACGACGCCGCTCGCTCTCGCCGACGCGGCCACGTCCGGTCGCGCGAGACCACGAAAACTAGTCCTGGCAGTCCACAAGTCAAGGACGGCGACCCTATCGAATTCTGAAAGCCCTCAGCGAAGCCTATCGAACGTAATATACGTGTTTGTGAATGGTGTTCGCGCATCTGCCCTTGTAGACACTGGAACCGCCGTATCAATTATGGACAGCAAAACTGTCCCTCCGTACAGCTAGCGGTCCAAAGTATTCATCCTAAAGCCATATGCACAGCCCGCGTCGTCATTCAGGTCGCTCTGTACGCAGCCGAATTCATCATAATTTCTGCATGTTCTCACGGCGTCATCCTAAGATGGGATTTTGTCTCCCGCCACGACGTTGCACACCAGCCGAAATAGAACCCTCGCCGTTCTGAGATATGATGCCGGCAGACAGACCATCGGATTAGAGAAAAGCTACTCGTCAAGGGCTGATACGAAAATGCGCCCAAACTCGCCGAACAGAAGTGCTTGCCTACTGCGCCGGTCTCTTAAGACGTCGTTGCACTCCTTTCGCTATCTGACCGCGTTTGCATTAGGAAAGGCTTGCTGGAGCTTTGGCGACCAGTGCGAGTCACTCAGGGCATCGACAGCTAGTTTTCGGTAGCAACCCGTCCCCACACATTCTTACGCTGCTGCGAGGGGAATGTCTCGGCACTAGCGGAACCCCTCGAAGACGCACAAGTGTTGGACGCACCCGATGACACGCACTGTCCCAGTTCTAGTACGCTTAGTGCTGTTTCCAGGTCTGATTCAGCACCCGCTGATGTATACAATTCCTTCATTGCTGGCAACCTTACGCCGACCCAGCGTTCCCAGCTTGTGTGCTCGTTAGAAAAATTTCGTTCTTCTTTCGTTAGCCGCGCAAACTTCTTTCTGCCTTATATCTGCTGTTACGCATTGCATCGACAGCTAGCGCCCACCCGCCACTGCGGCAATGTCCATATGGCGTATCTACCGCAGAACGTCATGTAATATTTCAACAGGACTATAAGGATATTATAGTTCTGTCGATTTGCTGAAGACGCTACGCGCATTTATGTTAATAAGGTTTAGCTGTTCTGTAGAAGTCCGTACCGGTCAATCATTTTTGGAATCACGATGAACTAAATGAACAGTCATTCTGGTTCGGGCATACTTGTCGCAATAGGGGATATTCATAATGCTTTGTGCGCCGGCAACACTGGGCGCGTCCGCCATTTTTTGTGGGGCCGGTCGAGGAATCGTCTGCCAGCGTCTTCATAAGGAAAGGAGCCGCTGTCGTTGGCAAAGCTTTCGGACCACAAAAATCAGGCTGTTTCTTTCGTCATACAGCGCCTAACGGTCAGCAGGACCTCACTGTGCTTCGACAAATCGACGAGAACTTAATATCGGAGCTCTGCGCGCCTAAATAACTCACCCGGACGGCAGCTTCAAAGGCGCACTGCTTCGAAAAACCGAACTGCTGTTCGCTAGTGGCGTGGGCTTCCGATCTGATGTAGGCGTTCAAAAAAGTGTTCGTTGCAGAGGAGATGCGACTTTCAAACTTCTAAGATAACCTTGCACTGCAATACATCTCCATTGTATTTCTCACTGATTTTATACACGCGTCACAAACACTCGTCAGATATCTACACCACGTTGTTCCTGCGCGACCTGTGCAACGCTGTGCTGCTTTCCTTGCTCACTTCTTTAGCCACAAGTACGTCTACACCCTCCGTAGTAGCGTGTTTTGTATATTTGCGAAATAAACAAGGCATGGCCATGCGCAGGTGCGCCGCAAACCAAACAAAAAGTACTGATCGCGCGTTTCATCTGTATCGGCCTAGTGCGCTTGAGCTTTGTCTATAATGACTGAAAAATTGGCGCCGCCCGACGCGCGGCGCGCGGCGCGCTACTAATCAGTGGCGGCTGAGAGCGGGTGCATACTGACGGAACTACAGCAGCTGGAAAGAACGAAGCTAATTCGCGGTCAAACCGGAGTGTAACTATACTATTGCTGCGTGTATGGCTGTCACAACAGCTACAGAGACGTCGCCGCTAAGCTGTCAAAAATAGATGTATACGGATTTATACGGAAGATTCACGAGAAAAAGTGATCACAGCGTTGGATGAAGGTGGTGCGACGTGCGAGATAAACAGACGCTCTTGATAATTTAAATACTTGCTAGTTATAGGGAACCCAAGCTGAAGTTTACGGGGCGACGAAAGCGCCGCGCTGCGGCTCTGGCTGGAATAATCTCCGAAACTGTGGATAGGCGCGGGAGACTCAGCCAGTGCATCGGCAGCGGCAGCACGCGCGCGCGCGCGCGCGTTGCTCAGTCGGTGCGGGGAACTAGGGCGCCATGCCGTCAGATCGGCATGCTGAACCGAGTGGCTTGCTGTTCGGAGCTGCATTTCCACGGTGGCAGAAGCGACGCCGCGGAAGCGAGGTCCGAAGTATTGCTGTGTCGTAGGCTGTCACAAGAGCGCAGGCAACACAAAAGCACGCGATCCACTTGTGAAACTGTACAGGTTTCAGGGCAGGTCGGACGAGAAACAATGGCAACAAGGGTGAATCGCCACAGTAAGGAGAATGAAGTATGTCCTAGCTGACAGCGCTTTCTCGCCTTCTGTTTTGGCTATCTCAGTTCATCGCTTTCTTTCGTCTAGAGTCCCTGAATCAGTACGTAACGCGGCGCATGCACGCAGCGACTACAGCAAAGATTGCTCGCTGTCTTCTCGCATTGTGAAAGTCCAGTTACGGTTGTAGGTGAAACAACTTTATGTTCTGATTAACCGTGTGAGACTTAGCTGTCGTTGCTGAACGTTCACAGTCGCGTTATAGCGTTAGCGCTGCGCTGGTGGTTTAATTCAAGTCAATACCTTCAGCAGTTCGTCCGCTTCAATTTACGTGTCGGGAAGGCTGCATTATCGCGCCGGAATGGACGTCTGTGCATTTGCACTAAAGTTTGACATCGTTCTGCTGGTTTGCGTTGTTTCTGTCACTTATTGAATGCTACGTATTTAAGCCGATATATATAACTGGCACTTAATACATGCTTTGCAGCTTCCACCTTGCAGTATAGCCAACTTCGGAGTTTGTGCGATTTTCTAGCGCGTTCGCGCAGTAGCTTTTATACGCTTGTAAAGTCATTATTCTCATAAAGAAAGGGTGCAAGCATGACGCACGAGCAGAAAAAGAATAGGCGAGCAGTTCAACTTGCTTCACAGTGGTTAAAGGTCAGCTGGCTGTCCCGCGGCTAAATCGTCGGCTGATGCTCAACGGCACGAGAATTTCACTCCAACCTTCTCAGGTTTTTTAGTGTCATCGCCGTATCATTTTATTTTCGCCCGCCGCAAACGTTTGTTCACAACAGTACACAGCAGCTACTTGAATCATTCCATATAAAAATAGCAACCATATGCTTCATAGTCCACAACGCAAGCCGTCGATAGCGTACACAGCTACATTTCGCAGTGCATATAGACTATTACGTGTCTTTCACCATATAAGAGAATGATACTTACCTCGATGTATACGTCGTAGACGGTGTTATCGCGGACTTGGGAAATGCATTTCGCGTTGAGTCGAGCGCCGTTGTCGTCGATCGTCTGCTGTACGCCGTAAACGTGATTGACGGATCCTTTTATCAAGTTCGCTTTTCTGATGTGCCTGTACCAGCTCAGAGATCTTTTTCAAGCCACACTGCAGGCGAGGAGGCGCCGCAAGTGCACCGCGAGCAGCTCTGCATGTGCATGAAGCGAGTGGCAGCGCGGTTGGCGACAAGGGAAAATGCATGTTGTATATTCCCAGTTTCTGTTTGTCTTTCAGAGAAGGTGCTGCCTGCCAAGAGTAGCAGCGCCACTAAGCGGTGCTTGGGGAGCTTATTGGGTATATTTGCTTCTCGTTGTCATATACTCTGCCTTTTTGAACCCCGATGGAGGTCTTCGGCAGCTTGTGAAGCACCGCAACCGCATATGCCGTGCCCATTTCTTAGGCTATGATGAGAAATGCTCGATAGTCATGCTCTCTGCCTATACGTTTCGACACTTTTGCCTGCGTGTTATGGGAAAGACGACAACGTGACCCTTCGACGAAGCGTTAAAGATTTTCATACTCTGGAAGGAAACGCGGCGATTGCCAGAGCCAGGCGGCGCATGGTAGATCTGTGCAGGATGTGTGCTCGCACTTTTTGAGAAACATAGCCAAGGCGGCGGCGTGCTTGACACAATCCTCGGCGCCCAGCCTTGCATGTGCACCTTGCTCACTCATTGTGCAACTGGTTCTACAGACACCTGGCGAAATGTGCAGAAAAATAGAACGGCCCCAACGAACCAGCGAGCACAAAAACTCACAGGATCCCTTATGCATTCAGTTAAGACGACACGAAGGGGGAGCCATCTTTCTTTTCCTCTTAGCCGATGTATTGATGCTTCCCCTCCACCCTTCTGCACCTAACGTGGTTTTCCACTGCCTCCAAGACCGGAGGCACCTCACGTGGTTTTGCATTGTCTCCGTGATTGCACCTCCTTTGACCAAGCTACGGTGCGATGTGATGACGTTATGATGTGAGGCTACGTCACTGTGACGTCATAAAACAACAAATTTTGACCATCTGCGACGTTATCCTGACGTCGTATGATGACGCCATGTGGTCATGATTTTTCGCATCACTCGTCCCCGACGCCGCGGGACCCCGTCAGTGGTCAAATGTTGCGTTTGATGAGGCATCTAAGGCTTTCACCTTAAAAAAGCGAGAGGAATGAAACTAACGGACTTTTCTCTAGTTTAGCCCGAACATAAACTACCAACAGAACGGATGCAAAAGTCAAAGGAAGCTCCTGGCGTAATAGATGAAAAAAAACTTTTATTATTTGTAATTAATACAAGGCCTTGATAAAACATTGATAACCTGATGGTGGAAGTCCTAGCCGAAGTCTTCATCTGAGCAACACACTTTCCAATGAATTGGGAGGGCCCCTTTGGAGACACAGTTTCCTCCTTAACGCCGTAAACCTGATTGCCGGCGTAAAGATCATTGCCGTGAGGAAGACGGCTTGCATTTTAAATATCTTTCTACGGGTTCAGCTCTGCGGAATCCGGACAATAACGCGCGCTGCTCGTTCCGCAATGTCACTGCAAAGAGCGCCCGCAACATGTCGCGCACGGCCTCTACTGGTGGCGCTTATTGTCCTAGCGCCGCAGCGCCACCATACGAGCTGTCGAGGCCTATACAAAGAGAGTGGGCCGAGTAATCCTCTCTTATTGAACACTGGTTGTTAACACTGTTTTGTGGTCGTAATCTATCGTGCGGATTTAGTATTGCCATTCTGGTTTCCTTGAACGCTATACGTGTGCGTTCAATGACATACCTTTTTAAAATTGTCCGCTATTTGCATTTCGCATGCCACGGAGGCGTGCATAATCGCGTGCTATTGCGAACAGCATGCAATCCCGCGATCGCATGCTGTTCATGGTAACCCGCCATCAGCAATAAGGATGAGTGAGTGCGATGATCTACCGAACACCCAGCTCCATTTACAGTACGGCTCCGTAACTCTTTTCTCCGTGTTCGCAGTGCACGCTGACCGACGAAAGCAAAAGAAATAAAAGACGGGGAGCGATAAGGCGGGGCAAAGTGAAGGGCAGACGCGGAATGCGGTCTATGTACTTTGGCGCACACTGCCTTGGAAAGGTTGCAAATAAATGCCTGTTGGAATATTTGTGCCAATGGAGTCTCGTGTGGCGGCACTGATTTACCGCGGACGTGCAGAGCAGCGTATGTGGCACTGCCTACGCACGTTTACATACGTAAATAATTGCCTTTATCGATCTGCAGCACTGACGACCTAATGTTGATCAATGAGACTCTCTCGGGCGTGTGCGACGTCGGCCGTCTCTTTTAAAATGCGTATAGCGTAATATATTGCTCTGCAAGCCTAGCTTATGTTGCCGGCGAGCAAATAAATTCCACGGAGAAATAACAGCTGAGAATGAAAAGCGTTCTTGCGCGCGCCGGTCATTTCCGAACCAAATCAAAGTGCCGATCTTGGTGACGAAACAAGTTGGCGTCGGTACATTGTTTTTCTTACTTCAGGTAGCTGATAAATTCGATTAAAAATAGTGTTACCTTGTTCCCGGCATTGTCACAGCTCGCTGCCTGAACAGCGCACGAAGCATTGGGAAGTCATCGCAGAACGAAAATAAAATCAGTAGCTAGCACCTGAAAGGCTGTGATATGCGACTGGTTTCGTGTTCGCGCCCAACAAAACATGGTGGATTGAGTTTATGGGCTTGTCGACAGATGGCGCTGTAGATTTTAAATATCTCTATTGAATGGCTATCCTCTGACTCGCAGTTTATCATTGCTAAGTGAAACATTGTTTCGCTATTGTCTTCTATACTTATCACTTGCCATAATAGTCTTTTCTGCAGTGTTTCTCGAAAGTAATCATTCTGAATGTATAGTTTTGCCCCTTAAACTTTTGCGCGTTCTTTAACACCGCTTGCTTCTCATCATAGTACTGAAAATTAACTAGAATTGATCCAGAATTAATATTTCTGCCGAAGCGGTAAATTCTACCAAAGGATAGCTGTAGCTTTACTGAAAAAAAGAGATCGCTTTGAACTTTCTGCATTAATTTCGATCGGATCTTCCTTTTTTCTCGGATCTTCCTGCATTCCAAAAATAACTAAACGCGGTCTTCTAGATAGTTTAATTTAGATTTCCAAACGTTGATTGATTTGTGGAGTGATTCGACATTGGCAGTTCGTTGTTCTATATTAAGAAGGCGCAATGTAAGACTAGACATCAATTTTTCCATAATTTTCTGCTGATCCATAAGAACAGTCATTTCCTCAGCTAGTTTGTTTTGCCCTGCCAACAGGTCCTACAGCATTTCTGCTGTTCTAAGGTGTGGGTTAGTCGCCACATAGCTACACAAAAGAAGTGTACACGAAGAGAATACATCATATCCGATTGTACTGCACTGTTGTGGGCACGGCAGGGGCAGAAGCTCACGATAATCACCACAGAAGCTGCTCTACACGGGACTAACCTGCAAAAAGTAAAGAAGGGGATATCATGACAACATTTTGCTGTTTGATCCGCCGTACCCATTGACGATGATGGTCTGCAGGCAACCCTTTATATACAAAGCAAGGTATGAGTACGGGCAGTTGGCATACCATTTCACATTGTGACCACAAATTGAGACCGCAAATTGGTCTCTGTCTCGTGTCTTCCCTTGCGCCGTAATCACAATTTATATGCAAGTCCGATGACGTAGCCTATGTAGATGGTGGTGTCATCACTATTTGCACGAAGAAAGTGAACCGGGAACCGGGAACCAGCTGAGACGCTTCGGATCAAGCTTTCAGGCGAGACCGAGCACTAGAGCCCGCACGAGTAAAGGGGATTTCGTGACAGCATGAAGGTGTCCGGTCCGCCGTACCAATTCCGCATATATATATATATATATATATATATATATATATATATATATATATATATATATATAGATATAGATATAAAGTATGAGAGGTGGCACTTCAAGAAAACTTTATTTATTACGTCGCCGTTTCGGTCAGAGCCTGACCTTTCTCAAGACCTCAAAGAGGATACTTTCTCAAAGAGGATACTTGACGTTGTCGCGGAGGTCTTGAGAAAGGTCAGGCTCTGACCGAAACCTCGACGTAATAAATGAAGTTTTCTTGAAGTGCCACCTCTCATACTTATACGGCAAGCAAAGGCAACCAGTCCTTCAACTATATATATATATATATATATATATATATATATATATATATATTTATAGTCACGGGGTCGTGACGTGGACAAAGGCGACCAGCAGTCGGCTTGCTCGAGCCTAAACTTTTTATGAGGGCGAACCTGTGCCCTGTAAACAACTGCAAGCGATCCACGCTTACACTGATAGCCTCGAACAGAGCGTCGGCTGACGGTAATCTGATCTGCCGCTACGCGCGCCGGCTCTTGTACACGTGACTTCGAACATTGGAGTCTTAGCGCTGGTGACTGCGCTAGTTCCAGAACAAACTCAACTGTTCGCGTTTCAGCTCTGAAGCCTATCAAAATATTCTCAAATAATCTAGAAGCTTCCCAGACATTCCACGCGGTTTGCGAAAGGCAGTGGCTAAACGTGTAACGGATCTGTTACATGGAATTACAAAATGTTGTGCACGTGACTTTGCCCCCCTGTGAAACGAAAACAGTATATGGAAGAGAAAAAACATGCGTACACATAGAAATGACAATAAGAACGGAACAGTGACGATGCGGAGTCTTGACGTTGTCGCGGAGGGCGAGCAGGGCGGTGGACTGCACCATCGTAGCTCACAGCTTGCGGTTGCGGTTGCGCTGACTCGGGGATTCCCAGCGACTTCTGGCTTTCCTCTCGAACGCTACTTGCGATGGAGTTCACTTGATACTATGGTGAGGGTAGCAGCTCGCGCAGTTCCTCCCGCAAGATCGTTCCGCGCAGGTCCTCGGAGCCGAGGACTTGGATAGCTGGGCTGTCTGGAATCGATCGTCCATTGCAATGGCGGGTTCGCATTTCCAGCGTCTTTTCGATGGTCGTTGCTTCTGAGACAAATTATTGGATGGTCTTGGGTGGGTTTCTAATCAGTCCCGCGAAGAGCTCCTGCCTAAATCCTCGCATGCGGGAGCAAACTTTCTTCTCTTTGGGCATGACAGGGTCTGCGTGGCGGAACAGTCTCTTCATCTCTTCCGTGACGAGCGCCACATTTTCATTTGGCTACAACACGCGGGTTTCGACCAGCGCTTCGGCCCGCTCCTTGCGGATAACGCTTGGGAACGTGGCGAGGAACCTGGTGCGAAAAATATCCCACATTGTCAGTCTGTGCTCTTAGTTTTCGAACCAGGTAAGAGCGGCGTCTTCCAAAGCTAAATAGACATGCCGTAGCTTGTCGTCGTTGCCCCAGTGCTTGAAAGAGGATACTCAGTGATATTCTTGCAGCCAGCATTCGGCGTCTTCGACTGATGATCCGCGGAATGATGGCGTCTCTCTGGGCTACTGGAGCATGATCGGTGTAGGCGGCACAAGGGTTATCATCGTCCCGGTGGTAGAAGTCACGGTCTTGGACTGCCAACTGTTTTCGGGGAGGAGCCCGTACTCTGGCGCCAGTGCCTTCCACCTACGGCTGGTTCGACGATCAGGGTGGTTTTTAGCGTCGTCTTCTTCGCAATTTGGGCTGTGCTCACGGCCTGACGGGAGTCTGGAACATGAACGAAGCAGCACCTCCACGACATATCACGGGGTCGTGATGTGCCCGAAGGCAGCAGTCAGCTTCTTCAAGATTAGACTTTTAGGAGCGGAGCTCCTTATAGCATCACCTGGTCAGTCGTCGCTCCATCCGGCGTGTCCCCGCCGTTGCGTCTCCCGTAACAATCGGTGCTGTCCCATAGGGATAGAAAGAAAACAAAATTAAAAACAAGATAATATTAAAATAAAAAATCTTGTCACTTCTGCCGCAGCTGCGGGAAGTGCTTTTGGAAGTGCCGCCGCTTTGAGAACTGAACGCACGCGAACCATTGCAAAGCCTCTGTTCCAAGGCGGTATCCGCGCGGGGGGTCACGAAGTAAGGGTTTGCCACCCGAAAAATTTTGGTGTGCTGCACTGGCCTTGAGAGACAGCGACTTTCGTCGGCAGAGGCCGATAACACTGCCTTCGCGATTCTGCCGTCTGTGGCGTCGCGAGCGTTACCAGATGGGCCATTCTATGGCCACCATAGCCATTCCGTGCTTGAGAGGAAACCATCGCCGCCCTTTCTGTAAGCGACCGGCGGTGCGCTTCTGCTAGTCTTGGCACAAAAACAAACAAAAAATAAATATCATTCCCCCCTTGGAAACACGCCTCCACTCATTTCCGACAAAAAAATGTAACGAGATACCCGTGTCCTGCATAGTATCGCGATCGAAACGATACATCGTAAAAGTATTTCACTTGTGAGATACAAATAGATTTTTCAAATGTATCTGGATACTAGAAATACAGAAACTCAAAAGTATATCTGAAATACTATCGCGCTATATATATATATATATATATATATATATATATATATATATATATATATATATATATATATATATATATGTGTGTGTGTGTGTGTGTGTGTGTGTGTGTGTGTGTGTGTGTGTGTGTGTGTGTGTGTGTGTGTGTGTGTTAATGTGTGCGTGCCTGTGCATATAACTGCAAGCGGAAATGTAGGAAAATAGCGCAAGCTTGCTTATTTGATAAATGCAACGTTTGAAGTAATCACAGCATTGCATATCAGATATATTATTATTCGAATTTGTTTTTCTTTTGCATGCTTTCTCATCGAATGCCAAACAGACTAGCGCTCTCACACATCTTTAAACTTTTAAAACTCACCCCTAGGCGCGCACGAAAAAGTGAACCCTTTCTGTTTTCACTCGTGATGTGGGGCGCCAGGCGAACAATACGCCACCGCGCTGCCGGAAATGCACAGGGGACGCGCCGCACGACGTAGTTTTTCAACTGCAGAAATAATGTAAGAGCTTTGAAGTGGACGCTGTAGCACCAAAAAATGATCTCTAACACTATTGAGTTTCATACCTGTACACTAGGGTAAATGTGGCGCTAGTGGCTATGGGAGTTGCAACGTATGGCGCTTCAGCCTGCATGGGAATGATGGGTAGTACATGGATTGGCCTAAGCCTCGTGCTTTCGTCTCCGTCTGGCTCTATGTGGCCTGCAGCAGCTTTGTCACAATGCGAAGTTTTGCTTAGCAGATGTTCAGCAGGCTCAGTTCACCACCTGGATCATTTTAGGCTCGCGAGGTTCACACGAATCAACTCACGAGGTTAACAACGAGCCATTTCTGTATGACAAACAAAAGCCAAAGCACCAAATCAAGCAAAGCCACAATTCGTTTGATTCCGCAAGCACGAAGACAAGGCAAATCCATGTACTACTCATTATTCCTTTGAAGCCTGAACGACCGCAGTGCCGCAGTTACCTTTAGTAAATATTCTATAAGGCTCTATGACCAATACTACAAAACATGCAAAATATAGTAGAGGCGTTCGCCAGCTGCGTCGTCTCACACGCGCGGTTTACTCTTGAGGCACCATCTTGTTGTTATTGCAAGAGCTTCATGAATACGTCGAACAGAAACACGCAAATTGGTGTGCAAGCCTTCCACAACATGAGAGCCTTCAGCATATTCTACTGGCGGCGCCTTGGAACTTCAGTGATGACTGAAATGTTGTCACGTAAGTCCATCAAGAATGACTAGTGGGTAGGCTTCCCTTTTGTATTTTGAGTTTTCTAGATAGAACAGCACAATGGGCTAGTCGGTGATTTAGAATCGCCTGCTAGCCTTAGGATCGCCTTAACGCCTGCTCAGTAGACATGAAGGACCTGTACTACTCTTAACCGCACGACACGCTACTACGGTGCGTTGAGGACTGTATTGACAACTTTGGCTCAATTGCTTTCCAGAAGCGGCGGCTGTATCGACAAGCGATTTTCCCGAGCTCCTTGGTTTTTACATAAGAGCAAATTTTGCATCGTGAAACGAAGTTATTTTCATTCAAAAAGAGGATTGGGCATCGGCTCATGCATAGAGCCAGTTTTATGTGACATTTTTCTTGCTCTTCATGGCCGACTACTTCTTAGCCGCCTTAATAAAGCGACTGTTGTGAAAGTCTTAATTTTTGCGACGACCTTCTTTTGCTTTTTGATTGTGTTGACAGGGGCTTTCAAGATACTGTTTCAAACGCGTTATGTAATTTTAAAGAGTGTATGTCACCACTAATCTTGACTAGCCGTGTGCGAATATTCGAAAGTTTCGAATATTCGTCGAATAGTACATCTGCAATATTCGTATTCGATTCGAAAATCGTGTATTCGAAAAGTTTCGAATATAAAAATTCGAATATGCGATTCGATTATCATGCATAAAATAACTCGTCTTCCACATTTCTGCTGCGTTTGTATAGCTAAAAACGTAGCTATACGTAAAAAACATCGTAAGTACAGGGAGGCACGATGTCAGCTTGCGACGAGCGCCCCAATACCTATGATTTATTGCTGCTGCGTCTCCGACGTGCAGCGCTGTTGGCGATCATGTAACCGTACATTTTCAATATTATGCGGCCGTAACGTGCCGCACTACCACTCGTTCACTATGCGGGATCACTTCTGATGAATGACAGTGGCCCACGTGACTGGTTACGGACTGTAGACACCTTTAGATACCCCAGTCTGGCAAAGCTGTGCCCCATGTATCTCCCTATACCAGCCACTTTTGTTCCAAGCGAGCGTACCTTTTCAGTGGAAGGGGGGAGGGAGGGTTGTCTCTGTTACAAGGGAGCGCCTGCTGCCTGATCATGTGGAGCAACTAATATTTCTTCATGGTAACATCTAGTAATTACTTTCATTGGGCCGTTATATTTGCTTGTGTTGTGATGTGCATTGTGCTAGCCTGGACATTGTGTTCTGGAGACAGCAGTGTATGTTGTGTTGCCAGTCAAGCTGTTAATGTTGTTTTTTCAAATAGCTACATGTTAAATAAAATATCGTTACGGTGGAGGAATTTTTCCTTTGATATTCGATATTCGATTCGATATTCGAAGGTGGATATTCGTATTCGATTCGTATTCGAAAAAAATTGATATTCGCACATTCCTAATCTTGACGCATGAGTTGCCGCGGGATGCCTCGTTAAGGTTTTAAATGCGAAGCATTTCTTTGGGAGCCTTTGGCACTTTGAGCGTTTCTATCTACGTATCTATCTATCTATCTATCTATCTATCTATCTAGCCGCCTACGTCTGGGTGCTCTCATGGTCGCCTCCTTAACTTGGTGTAGACCAAAATTTGCATGGGATGGTAAGGGGATTTGAGGAACATGACTGTCGGGTCATGACACGAATAACGTGAAAATCCTGTCGCGTACGTCGTCAAACCCTTTCCTCCAGACACGTGTGGCACATACCCGTGTACCACAGGCCGTGGTGTACGGGTATGCGCCACACGTGATTGACAGTTTACATCTACTCAGGAACGGCGAGAACACACATTGGTAACTTAAATGCGAGAGCGTTAAGAAAAACCGAAATCTGCAGCGTTGACACGATTGGAAAGAATGAAAATGAGGATCCCAGCAGGAATCGAACCCAGGCATTCTGCGTGGCAATCAGGTATTTTACCACAGAACCACGCCAGGTCTGTAAAGCCGTTCGGAAAAACAACCTATGCAGGCGTAATGTCGGTGCAACGTCAATTGTGATTATGGTACTGGCTATCGAATTTTGCAAGAAAGCAATAAACACTACATGATACTCCTACGACGTGTACTCCTACGATACAGGCGTCATATCAGATTGACTCTGGGGTTCCAGTGTTGGCTTCGCTTTTATTGCAGTCTTATCAGCATTACATTTGTATTCTTAGGATTTAGCAAGGTATATTGAGGTGTTGCTCGACCCCGGAGGAATACATTACCAAAAGTTACGTATGATATTCACGTCGTCGCACCGTAAAATGCAAATGGTCCGCCAGAGCGACGCAGTGTCCTCTTAATTTCTTACGAGGCTGGGCGATGACCTCATCCTGACCGAGGATGATTCCAGACTGATTGACAGCCGCTTTGTAGACTAGGTTACGTAGACCACATACGCCCAGGTAGCCTACGAGTACGACAAGCGCCATCCACTGATGTTGGTCTACGTAGCACTATCCTGGCCTACCAGCCTCGGCGGCCTATAACTTACCAATGAGAAGGGTGACTTCAGGTTCCGACATGTCGCCGCATCTAGCGACAGATAATTTGTCGAAGAAATGACCGAGGCATCCACGTTTCCAGGAGCTGTACCATACCTCACTACATATGAACCCCTCGTCACCGCGATCACGACCGGATCCAATCACAAGTCATGACCAGCTGCTGGTGGCCACTGACCACGGTGATGATGACCTTGTGTAAAAACTGTCAAGAACCTCTTCCATACATGCACACGGGTTCGTGAAACGTGCTTACGTTCTCTATCATAACGAACAAATATTAGCACTACGTATCAGCTATACCGCTTCTCGTGTTCGTGACACCCATGTTCCCGTTGGCAGCGTTACCCAGCTATAAACTGGTTATATAACACATATGCGGCTCCTCAAGATATATGTGTGCATATAGAATTTATACATATCTTTAGCGTTGTTTTGTAGCGTTTCGCTATGTAAAAAAATTACGCCACAGTCACCTTCCCGCCAAATGCTTCGCATAGCATCGACTGCCACGGTACGTGGGAGGAGGAGGATGAGGAATAAACTTTATTAAGGGAAACCAGCAGGTTTAAGTGGCCGGGCCTAGGCCTCCCATGAGGGGACGTCAAGGGCTTGCCTCAACGCTGCCGATTTTTTTTTAATATTTGCGATTAAGCATTTCTAGCGATCACCTACGCTAAAAGTATGAGCCCCGAGGATGCAAGCCATTTGTTCCGTATCTGTCAGCTCATTCAAAGCTTGTAAAAAGGGCATTGCGAATCTTTGCTTCACCAATGCTCTTAGGAAATCTTGCGGCCACTCATTGAAATGCAGCTTTCTTGAACAGGCTTCCCGTCTGACGTGCCGGCTTTCCTGAGCTTGTGCTGCTTTCGGTAGCAGAAAAACTGCTTAAACCATTAAACAGGAAGGTGAAGCACCAGCAAGCTGTGCCGCTGGAGATAATAAACGAGTCGCTGTGCTTCCCTACCTGCATACGATTTCACAGAACTTGAAAAAGATTGGGGACAAGGTAGACGTTAAGTTTCTATTCTCAGCTCCGGAAAAACTACCAATGCTTCAGACTATCAAGACTATCACTGCACTTGAATGCCCAAGCCACACGAAGGAGCGTTTGCATAGCAAAACATAAGAGGCAGGTCGGAGCATGCGCTATGGGTGTTGTGTACTTGATCCCGTTGTCTTGTGGTCAGAAGTACGTTGGGCAAAGGGACAGATGCTTAAACGAGAGTTTAAAGGAGCATTACTATCATGGCAACACAGCTGTTCAGGGCCATCTCGGCATACATTGTAGAGCTTGTGGTTGTAAGCCAGAATTTGAAAAGTGCACCGTTGTCGCGAAACATCGTGAGCAGCTCACGCGTGAAATCACAGAAGGTAATGAAATGCAACAGCTGGGTGACCTCTGTGTGAGCATGCCATCCGTTGCCCTAAAAAAATGAAATCGCGTATCTGGCTGCAATGCAATAGGTTGTGTGTTTGTGCTCATGTGTGCTGGTGTTATCATGTGTATAGATTTCTAGCGTTTTCGCTAATAAAATTTAGTTGGAAATCAGCGCATCTGTTGTGTCCTTTCATATGTCCTCGTTTAATTAGCGCTGTGTAAATATGTCGAATTTTCTAAGCTTCTGACTTATGAGGTCCACCGGAAAATTGAGAATGCCGCAACTTATCTGTGTGCCAAATTAGGGCAGAAGCTGTGCACGAAGTAATGTGTAGAAATAGGTGTATGAATTTACCTACATTTATTACAGTTCACTAATCTGTCCACCTCTCTGTCTATACAACGCGAAAGTAAAAATTTGCAGTGGCTTAGCTCGGCTATGCCAGGATATACGTAGCGTTAGCGAAGGTTCACCTGATTATTCTTAGCTTTCCAGATTGTCTAGGATTATTAGCCTTCTTCTGTTCATTCTTCGTACGCTGAACCGCTAATTGCTAGGTAACTACTTCGGGATCCGATGACATAAGCTTCTTCGCTCTTCTTTGCCGTTGAGCAGCATTTGCGCTCCCCTTCTCCGTGGCGTTACCCACCTGCAAACGCCAGTCAGAGGCGCTATCAAGCTGCCCCAGCGCAGTGTCAGACGGCGACTGCACAGCGAAGGCGAATAGCTGCGTGCGCGCGCCGGGGCCAGTGTGTCTGTTATGGCTACGACGTCACTCCTCTCGAATGCGCAGACCAGCAGCGGCGAGTCGCGCGCGGCGGTAGCGGAGTCCGCGCGCACGCCGGCGCCAGTGTGTCTGCTGCGGCTACGACGCCACTCCTCCCGAACGCGCAGACCAGCAGCGGCGGTGGTGGAGAGCGCCTGAGATGCCGGCTCCGGTGACCCAGCTGTATGACATCACTGATCCTCGCGCATGCGCAGCACAGCTCATGATTATCCACGCGAAATCGGCTCCGGCTAGGCAACGTAGCTAACGCTACAAAAAGTTGGACAACGAGAGCTTGAATGTTGTTGGAGGGCACCTTTAATAGTACCACACTTTAAACAAATGATCGTCTTATCCATTGCAGGCAGAAGAATGTGCCCTGGCGAAATCTTCGCATCTGTCGAGATATACGTATACTTGACCAGCATCGTCCAGAGATACCGCGTTGTTCCGGTAAGCGGAAGTGCGGTTCACGTGGATGTGGAATACAGTGATATTATGAAGCCCGGCCGATACAAGATGCGCTGTATACCACGAATAAATGCAACTCCGTGATGTTTCATTTCTGATTACTGTCTGGCCTGATCATCGCTTCTTACAGACTTAGCTGAGTTATGAACAGTATAAGAAGTATCCCCCTGTAATGTTGAAGGCTGGTACACAATGCTGAAAGAATAAACCAGCCAAGAGGACGACAGACAAAAGAGAGAAGTGTTACACACACAATGACAGTCAGGGTTACCAAGTCGAAAAGACGAAAAATAGCCATAAAATTGGAAAACCAAGCTAGAAGGTAGCCAACTTGAGCCAAAGCCCGTGATAGCAGCCAAAAGTAGTGATGCCTGTGGCAAAGCAGCTTCTGCGTTTTTATATAGATGAATAAATGTAAAACCCTTTCGGCGAAAATGTAAACACGTACATCATGAACACTTTACAATCACAGTTGCCGAGATTCAAGCATAATGTGTTGATTTCAATAATCATTTCGTGCGGAATGACTAAGTTCCTTGCGCTTTTGCGAAAAGGACACTCCCTTAGCGCGTCAGGCATAACTTTTAAGGGACGAGAAGTAACGACAGTAAGTAAATCTGAGTGTGCGTCGTGAGTGCCCTCATAGTGACAGTTGCTCGAATTTTGCGTATAAATTGTAGTCCCTTTCACAGTTATTCCTTCCATGATGAGAAGGTACGAACTGTTAGTATTCCCTAATCGCCGCCCGCCCCCTATCCTGAGGAATGACGATTTAAATCGGTACGTCGGATATCCGAGTTCTAATATCGATGGGTGTAGAGAGCGCTCTGGATACGGAGCGCTTACAATGGCCTTGTTCCCTTCCATTATGGCTTAAAGTCGTGTTAAGCAACATGTGGTCTGTAATAGGCCCCGTACAATAGTCTTCCCCGAGTCCCGGCCGCGTATCCAAAAACATTTGCATTTGTTAGTTTTTTTCTGTGCAAGGCCTGCTTGACCGGTAGTTCATGAACGTGTAGTTTTTTATATTTATTTCTTGATCATCACCTTTAACCCTTGCTCCTGCTTAGGTCATTGAGCCATTCTTGTCATTAAAGTTTATTCGTTCTGTAATGCAAGTGAAGAATTCCATTTTTAGAGCTGTAAACATGCTTTGGCTGCCATGTTCTGACGCCACATACTCGAACGCCAGTGGCTGCGGCGTCGCCCTACTGTTCAGCACTGGTCCTATTCTTGCCGTGTTTTTTTATGATCGTCTATAGTGCCAACTAACTTTGCAAGGTGTCACAGATTTTGAGTGTTTGGCTCAAATCGAGGGAACAAGAATCTCGCCAGAAATCAGCCAAGCCATTTTTCCGCTGCTACCGGCCTTAAAAGCAGCCAGTCATTGCAACTCCGCCGACAGTAGCTGTGTGCCACTTTTCTCCTTCGTCCGTCGCTCTCTTGACTGGTTCATTCTTTCAGAGTAACCCGCAAGGTGGCGTTGTAGTACCAGGTATGCGATGTGGTGACTTCTTCGATGTGTTGACGAGTAGCGCTGAAGCGCTGTTCCTGGTTTCAATTATTCCCTCAAATATTACCGCGTGGTGGTAAAACGAATGGATAGTAGAGGAAGCTGCTAGGAGATCATTTATGTAGCTAGGTGGCACTTTCATGTGTGAGCATGATTCAACTAGCACGAATAACTGGTGTTTTCATAGAGACTTAGAACATTCACGACTTAGGACATAAAGCTTTTAGACACATTTTACGGTGGGAAGAAGTTGAAGGCAATAGCTTTTCAACAGAGTAGCGTTATGTTCAACACAACGAGCGTGGCTTGTTTAGTACGCCGCAGTTTCAACGGCATACGGTACACTTAAATCTAGAGCCACCAGAACAGTTGCCTTTGCACGTACACTGATGTACTTCATAGAAGACTTCGAAGCATTTTTTGACGATAACGTGCACCTTTCGCAGAAAGCTCCTTGGGTGCCGCCATAACCCCCTCTGGGCTGTTGTAAATGGGCGCGACTGTACGAAATTGCACTGTCTAGTCACTGAGGTTAGCGTTTGTACTCACGTGCCACATTTCAGAATGGGGGGGGGGGGGCTTCTTTTTTTCTTTGAAAAGGCATGTTCGCTGATCTCCGACGCATCAGCCGATCGCCGTATGAAGGAAATCTTTTGGCGGAAGTCGTGTATACTGTCCATTTTATGGGTAAAAATCTTATACACATTTCGAACAAATATTGCATCTTTCAATATCACGGCGACGCTTAACAAAATTTAGCAGGTGCGACGTGGGAACGTGAAGAAGAGTTTAATTCTTTTGTAAGCTATTGTCACGTGGTCGTGACGTCGACGAAGACAGCGTCGGCGTTTGCAGAATGAAACTGTTTATTTGGGCCGAACTTGTGGCCGGGAAAATGAGAACTAGAACTACAGCAATACACGCTGTACAATGATAGCGGCGAACAGGGCGTCGTCCGTCGATCAACTGACAAGCGGTCACGCGCGCCGGCTTTTATACAGGCGCTATCGAACTTTCCAGCAATATCGCTGGTGGCGGCGTTATCTCTAGACAAAGCTGGAACATTCGCGTGCGGGGCGCAATCTTAACAAACCGATCTACTACAATCGCGACGCTTCTAGAACACTACTTCGCGGACAGCGTCGAGCGTTGATAACCGTCCCTGCCGGTCAAAACCCGAATACATCAAAACAAGACAAGAAGTGGGCGTGGCATTGCCCCCCTCTGAAAAGCATCGTCCCGATGCTTGTGAAAGAACACAGAAGAAAAAAAAACAAGTGCATACACAAATAAATTACAATAACAAAGGAAAAAAAAATAGAGTCCCCAGGCTCGCTAACGCGCAAAAAACGGCTTAAGGCGCACGACATGGACGACTTCAGGTCGCGCACGGCGCCGCTGAGAGTTCGTAATGCCGTCAGGGACAACCTCATAGTCGAGTGCGCCGAGGCGTCGAAGTACCCTGTACGGTCCGAAGTATCGTCGAAGAAGCTTCTCACTAAGTCCTCGTCGGCGTATTGGCGTCCATACCCATACACGGTCACCGGGTTGGTATTCCATGTGGCGTCGGCGAAGGTTGTAGCGGCGGCTGTCAGTCGTCTGCTGGTTCTTGATCCGTAAGCGGGCGAGCTGTCGTGCTTCTTCGGCGTGCTGTAGGTGGGTGGTCACGTCGATGTTTTCCTCGTCGGTCACGTTTGGTAGCATGGCGTCGAGCGTCGTTGCCGGGCTCCGTCCGTAGACCAACTTGTATGGCGTCCTCTGCGTCGTTTCCTGTACGGCCGTGTTGTACGCGAAGGTCACGTACGGAAGGATGGCGTCCCACGTCTTGTGTTCGACGTCGACGTACTACATGGCCAGCATGTCGGCGATGGTCTTATTTAGACGCTCGGTGAGGCCGTTGGTCTGTGGGTGGTACGCGGTGGTGCGGCGGTGGCTTGTGTGGCTGTATTCCAAGATCGCCTGAGTCAGGTCAGCCGTGAGCGCCGTACCTCTGTCGGTGATGAGAACCTCTGGGGCGCCGTGTCGAAGGACGATGTTCTCAACGAAGAACTTGGCTACCTCAGCGGCACTGCCTTTGGGCAGGGCTTTTGTTTCGGCGTGGCGGGTGAGGTAGTCGGTAGCCACGACGATCCATTTATTTCCGCAAGTCGACGTTGGGAACGGCCCCAGGAGGTCCATCCCGATCTGCTGGAATGGTCGCCGAGGAGGCTCGATCGGCTGAAGGAAGCCTGCTGGTCTTCTGGGCGGTGTCTTCCGTCGCTGACAGTCTCGGCACGTCCTTACGTAGCGAGTGACGTCGGCGGCAAGGCGCGGCCAGTAGTACTTTTCTTGTTCTCGTGCGAGCGTTCGGGAAAGTCCGAGGTGTCCAGCCGTTGGGTCGTCGTGCAGGGCATGCAAAATTTCTGGTCGCAGTCCCGAAGGTACAACGATAAGGTAGCTGGCTCGGGCCGGAGTGAAGTTCTTCTTTACGAGGACGTTGTTTTTCATGGAAAATGATGCCAATCCTCGCCTGAATACTTTTGGGACAACGATGGTCCTGCCCTCCAGGTATTCCACTAGAGCCTTCAGTTCCGGGTCGGCTCGCTGTCGTTCGGCGAAGTCTTCGGTACTTATGGCTCCCAAGAAGCTGTCATCATCCTGGTCGTCGGGCGTTGGTGGGTCGACGGGGGCACGAGACAAGCAGTCGGCGTCGGAGTGTTTCCTTCCGGACTTGTACACGACAGTAACGTCAAATTCTTGAAGTCTTAGGCTCCACCGTGCGAGGCGACCTGAAGGGTCCTTCAAGTTAGCTAGCCAACACAAGGCGTGATGGTCGCTCACAACTTTGAAGGGCCTGCCGTAGAGGTAGGGGCGAAACTTTGACGTAGCCCAGATGATGGCGAGGCACTCCTTTTCTGTTGTGGAATAGTTCACCTCTGCTTTAGACAGCGACCGGCTAGCATAACTGATAACCCTTTCCAGTCCGCCCGTCCGCTGCACAAGGACGGCGCCGAGTCCTATGCTGCTTGCATCGGTGTGAATCTCCGTATCGGCGTATTCGTCGAAATGCGCAAGTATCGGAGGTGTCTGCAGGCGTCGTTTCAGTTCATGAAATGCGTCGACTTGCGCTGTTTGCCACCTGAATTCGACGTCGGTCTTCGTGAGCTGCGTTAGTGGCTCGGCGATACGTGAAAAGTCTTTGACAAAGCGTCTGTAATAGGCGCACAAGCCGAGAAATCGGCCGCACGGACTTCTTGTCGGTGGGTGGCGGGAAAGCGGCGATGGCAGCTGTTTCTGCGGGTCTGGGAGCACTCCAGTCTTGCTGATCACGTGACCCAAAAACAAGAGCTCCTCGTACGCGAAGCGGCACTTTTCTGGCTTCAGGGTGAGCCCGGAGTTCTTGATTGCTTGAAGTACGGATTGAAGTCGCTGGAGGTGTTCGTCGAAGTTCGAGGAATACACAACGACGTCGTCCAAGTAAACAAGGCAAGTCTGCCACTTCAAGCCAGCTAATACAGTATCCATGACTCGTTGGAAAGTCGCAGGTGCCGAGCAAAGGCCGAAAGGCATGACCTTGAACTCGAACAGGCCGTCCGGTGTTATAAAGGCGGTCTTTCTCGGTCTCTCTCGTCGACTTCAATTTGCCAGTAGCCGGTCTTGAGGTCCATCGACGAAAAGTAATTCGCGTTGTGGAGTCGATCCAGGGTGTCGTCTATCCGTGGAGAGGGTACACGTCCTTCTTTGTGATTTTGTTCAGGCGACGATAATCGACGCAGAAACGTAGGGGTCCCATCCTTCTTCTTCACTAACACCACGTGCGACGCCCACGGGCTGTTGGACGGCTGGATGATGTCGTCGTGTAGCATTTCATCGACTTGTTTCTTAACGGCCTCCCGTTCCCGCGTCGAAACCCGGTAGGGACTCTGACGGAGTGGTCGAGCATTTTCTTCTGTTATGATGCGGTGCTTAGCAAGGGGCGTTTGTCGGACCCGCGATGACGACGAGAAACAGTCCCTGTATTCCTGCAGAAGGCGGTCGAAGCTGTTGCTGTTGGCGAGCGGGAAGACTTGGGTTTACGTCGAAGGGTGGCTCAGGGATCGTCGTCGTAGCTTCGTCAGAATCCGAAAATGCAAACGCATCGCTGACGGCCGAGATTTCTTCGATGTATGCAATCGTCGTGCCCCTGCTCAGGTGTCTGTATTCCTGGCTGAAGTTCGTTAGCATCACGCTTCCTTTTCCTTCATGCAACCGAGCAATGCCCCTTGCGACGCAAATGTCACGATCTAGCAGCAAACGCTGATCGCTCTCGATGACACCTTCGATGTCTTCAGCTTTTTAATGACGCTGGAACGCGGCGGAATGGTCACCTGCTCTTCTATCACATTCAATGCATGGTTCCCTGGCGTCACGCGGGGCGGGAGCGCTTTATCTGAGGTTAGTGTTATCGACTCGGACCTCAGGTCGATGACGGCGCCGTGTTCACTTAGGAAGTCCATTCCAAGTATTGCATGCCTGGAGCAGTTTTGTAGGATTACAAAGCTCGCAGGATAAGTCCGGTTATTGATGGTGACTCTCGCCGTGCAGACACCAATCGGCGTTATCAGATGGCCTCCAGCGGTGCGGATTTCGGGGCCTTCCCAAGCGGTCTTAACCTTCTTCAGCTTCGCGGCGAACGGTCCACTGATGACAGAATAGTCGGCTCCGGTGTCGACGAGAGCTGTGACGTTGTGGCAGTCGATAAGGACGTCGAGGTCGCTAGTTCGTCGTCTTGCATTGCAGTTAGGTCGTGGCGTCGGGTCACGGCTACGTCGGTTTGTTCCGCTGCTTCCCCGTTGCGTTGTCAGGTCCACTTCGGTCCGCGAGGCTTCGTCGTCAGGGCTCTGTCTGGTTCGCGTCGTGTTCTGAAGGTTTCGTCGCGACGTCGTCGTCGTCGGCGGAGGATCTTCGGTAGTTCGTCGTACAGCAACCGCACCTCCATCGGTTGCTGCCCTTAGTTTTCCGGATACGGGCTAGGCGACCGGCCCCGGAACGGGCCAGTGTACTGGCGGCGTTGGGGAGAAGCGTAGCGGCCTGGCGACGGCGATCGGGAAGGTCCTCGGGGGGTCCAATGCGCTCCTGCCAGATAGTCGGCGATGTCACGTGGTCGTTCACCCTGCTGTGGACGCGGCGCGTCGATGGCGAACCCACGCAGTCCCATCCGTCGATACTGGCAGCGGCGGTAGGTGTGGCCAGCTTCTCCGCAGTGGTAGCAGAGTGGACGATGGTCGGGGGCGCGCCAAACGTCAGTCTTCCTCGGCGTGTATCGCTGGCCGGTTGGCGGGCGGTATGGCGTCGGTGGTGGCGGCGGTGGTGCCTGGCGGTGGAACTGCTGGGGCGGCGCGGCGTCATGACGCGGGCGAGGAGGGGGGGCGTTGCGTCGGGCTGCAGCAGCATAACTCATTGCTTGAAGCTGCGGCGGTGCCGACTGAGGAACACTCAGTGACTCTTTGATTTCCTCGCGGACAATGTCTGCGATGGAATCCACTTGAGGCTGCGGCGAAGGTAACAGCTTGCGCAACTCCTCCCGCACGATCGCTCGGATGGTTTCGCGCAAGTCGTCGGTGGCTAGTGAGTGCACTTCGGAATAAGTTGCAGACAGCGGCGAGCGGTTGTACTGTTTCGTCCGCATGTCCAATGTCTTTTCAATAGTCGTAGCCTCGGTGAGGAATTCGGCGACCGTCGTGGGCGGGTTGCGGACAAGTCCCGCGAAAAGTTCTTGTTTGACACCCCGCATGAGCAGGCGAACTTTTTTTGTCTTCCGCCATCGCAGCGTCGCCCTGACGGAAAAGTCGAGTCATCTCTTCCGTGAAGATGGTGACGTTTTCGTTTGGCAGCTGCACCCGGGTCTCCAGCAAAGCAGCGGCCTTTTCCTTGCGGACGATGCTCGCGAAGGTATTGAGGAACGTCGTCCGAAAGAGGTCCCAGGATTGAAGGCTCGATTCATGGTTCTCGAACCACGTCTTCGCGGCGTCTTCTAAGTAAAAGTAGACGTGGCGCAGCTTCTCTTCAGTGTCCCAGTGGTTGAAGGCGGCGACTCGCTCGTACGTCTCCAGCCAGCTCTCCGGGTCTTCAAAAGACGATCCACGGAAAGTTGGTGGCTCCCTTGGCTGTTGCATCACTACCGTTGTAGGTGGCAGTTGGTCTGTCATCGTCTCGGCGGTAGATGTGATGGTCTTCGGCTGCCTGGCGTTTTCGGGAAGGAGCCCGTACTCTGGTTGTAGTCCCTTCTGCCGGCGGCTGGTTCGAGGATCCGGGTTGACCTTAGAGTCGTCTTCTTCGCAGCTTGGGCTTGGGTCAGCGCTCCGCGGTGGCGTCCGGATCATGAAGCAGCACCTCCACCAGATGTCACGTGGTCGTGACGTCGACGAAGACAGCAGTCGGCGTTTGCAGAATGAAACTGTTTATTTGGGCCGAACTTGTGGCCGGGAAAATGAGAACTAGAACTACAGCAATACACGCTGTACAATGATAGCGGCGAACAGGGCGTCGTCCGTCGATCAACTGACAAGCGGTCACGCGCGCCGGCTTTTATACAGGCGCTATCGAACTTTCCAGCAATATCGCTGGTGGCGGCGTTATCTCTCGACAAAGCTGGAACATTCGCGTGCGGCGCGCAATCTTAACAAAACGATCTACCAAAATCGTGAAGCTTCTCGAACACTGCTTCGGGGCCAGCGTCGAGCGTTGATAACCGTCCTTGCTGGTCAAACTCGAACACATCAAAATAAAAGAAGCGGGCGTGACACTATTATCCGCACGTTCAGCAGCACATGAGCTTGACCCTATGTTAACGAAACGAAAGTCTAGGTGTTGCGGACACCTTTTAAAGAAAAGTGTTCTTGCGAAGCTCAAAAGGGCATTTGACGTCTCTTTTGTCTCTTACCCCAAAAGCGTATTAAAGGTATTGTGATATCGTATAGGAAGGGCGCAGCAGGCGACTAGCTAAAGAGTGCAGAGAAGTAACATAAAAACGGTGCTAAGAGGAACAAAATAAAAAAGAGAAGAAACGCCGCTAGACATATATGTGTGCTAGACGTCAAATGTGGCCAAAAAAGACCTTACACTTGCCAATTACGTCTTAACACAGAAACGCGACGGCGCATGCCTGTGTTGTGTATAAGACAGAATTGCGCCGGTTCTCGTCCACGAAACTTCGCTAGAGTGATACGTGCGTGGATCATTGATGCCGCGAATGAAAAAGGTGCCCATTGCCGCTGAGCGTGCCGAAAGCAAGCGCGGTGAATACGAAATTCGTCGACACGCCGCCTGGACACGCCTAAGTCGAGCCGCTCACATGGGGCTGATGACGTTTTGTAGCCCAGAAATAGCGCCGGTACTCCTCGCCAGGCCACGGTGAAAGCAGCATAAGCCAGTGTGCGCCAGTTCGCAGCCGGTAGTACACTCCTAGGAGAATTTTCTGAAGTACTCCTTTCGGAGCTTTCACACCGTTTGCGTTCGTCGTTGATTCAGTTACAGTGGGTAAAATAGTTGTTCTCGACAAAAATATTCGGGGCAGCTCTGCTATCGCAGACAATAAATGCCAGAAGGGGCTTAGCAAACCGTCACAATGTCACGTAAAGGAGAAGCGATTTTTCAGCAAACCGGCACTTAACTTTTAACACTTAAATGTCAGTACGTGCCATTTCTCAGTGCTCGTCTTCGGACCGTGGCTAACCGGGCTACACTGCTACCTCGCAAAGGAAGATTGCTTTTTTTCGATCTCTTTCTCTTCTTTTCTTCATATTTCTCTTTCTATCTCTCTACTTATATCGCTCACTTTATTTCTCTCTTTCTTCCAGTATGTGTCTCTCTCTTCGTTTCTCTATAACCGTCTATATCTCTCTTTCTCTCTGTCTTTTTTTCTCGCTCTCTTCCTCTCATTTTCTCTTTCTCTCGCCTATAGCAAGTTCCCCATACAAACCATACAGCAACATAACCATATGCCTCCCCAAAAAACCATGTTCTGCTGGGTGGATGCTTAACCTAGCGGTTATCACGCTTGCTGTCGGACCATGCGTACTCCGGTTCGAACCCCGCTTCGCCTAGAAAGGTTATTTGTTAACTTTTTAAGTACGGATCACTTTATGGGCCCGGGCTGTCGTATGCTCTAATCTCTTGTCGTCGCTTGGCGTCATGCAGGCAAAACCATGTATGCATAGCCAGCAACGGACTGAAAAAGGGAAGTAATGATGATAAGAAACTATATGAGGAGGACGGAAAAGAGGAAGAGGGAGGGCACCACCGCGTTGACTGCATCACAGATGAAGGTTTCCTTTTCCGCCATGTACGCCGAGATGGCTGCACGTTTGGAACGCCAGCGCGCGCCTGTGAACGCGAACGTCGATGAAGGACAGGCGAAAAAACCACAGCATATCCACGGAGTGAATGATGATGAGTGGGCGAAGCTGCGGAGGTTCATCGGTAAACCGTGAATCTTCCGTGAATTCTGCCCAGTACATCATCACCGACGTGAGGTCGGGCGCGTTTATACTAAAGGTTCGATGAGTTACGACGACTTGCAGCTCACTTTAGTTTTACATGTACGCTGTGAATTTTCATTGTTTAGAAAACCATTGCTTTAGAAAACATCTGGCGTCTTTCGTTAAGCAGCTGGCGTCTTTTCGTTTTGCTTTAGAAACATCTGGCGTTCTTTCGTTTTGCTTTTAGAAAACATCTGGCGTCTTTCGTTGGTTTATTTCATCAATCAACGGCGTTTTGAACAAAATTTTTATTGTTTAATCACGCACAGGAGAAATCTCACCAGGCACTACCTTGGAGGTAAACAATGGCTGCTAATGGGAATGAGAGACAGAAGAAGTCGGCTTTTAGCTAACACGTACACTTCTACTAACGTTTCCTACTGGAACATGCCAATGGCTGCTAATGGGGAATGAGAGACAGAAGAATTCGGCTTTTAGTTAACGCGCACGCCGCGAATTTTTTATTGTTCAACAACGCACAGGAAAAATCTCCCACCGGCACCACCTTAGAGGTCAAGATCTGGTACTAGCGTTACGACTGGTTACGCACTACTACGACTACGAAGGACGAACGGGTGCCGCTTTAAGGAGCTTCGCCCCTAAAACTGGTCCTCACTTCCTGCAGCTTTCACGTTGAGTGCAACTGTATAAGCTTTTTTTATCTCTCTGTTTCTCTTTCTGGTCTCCTGCTCCTCCTCTCCACTTCGTCAAGCGGAGTTTCCTGTGAAAGCTCGGCACTTTGAAGGTAGAGGCCGTTCATGATCAAAGTAGAGGCCGTTTATATTCGTAGTTTTCTGCTAACATTCGGCACTGTCAGAGCTCAAGCTGAAATAACTCCTCTGTTAAAATATGACCGACGACTACGACGCTGCCTAAAACGAAATCAGAGCGAAGTGGGATGCAGGCGTAAGTGTCGCTGGCCTTCTGTTCGATCATTTTGTTTTGCAGCCATGGCAGACGAAACGCTTCTGGTATTTCTGTCGATTGTGTATGAACTGCCCCAATGCGCAAACACCCGACGACGGAAAGGTAAAATGGGTGAAAGTGGAGAGCGACCACAGTTGCAGCAATTAAAACTGCCAAATTCTCTTACACAAATGCGATAGACTTGTATACAGGTTGCCATATATGGCTATATCAGAAATAGAGCATATGCCGCCATATATGTATATCCGTCATATATGGGCAGAAATGCCAAATTCCTGATAGGCCGATACATGATTGAGGTAGACATATGAATGCAAGCCACATATAGCTTTATCTCCCTAAATTAATATACGGCTATCTACGGATGGTTGCTACATACAGGCCGGCTTATGTATACGACATGCATAATTGTTGTATAAATCATTTTATGCCTATAATTATTGATGCCACACAGGCCTAAAGCTGCTTCCTAGCCCTTTTCTTGCCTTGTATTTTCGTGGAAGCCTGCGTATATGAAGAGCGACACATGGCCGAGCTATCCGCACGAGGATGGAAACACTGGCAGGCACTGGCAGGTTCGAAGTACTGGCAGAGTTTTCTGTATCCCTGTCTGACGAGCGACCTCAGTACATACGGACTCCTTGATCAAGCCGGGAAACTCAATACCAGGAACGGTGGTCACATTCTGGAGGGTTTAGTTAGGCACTCCGCGTGTGACAAGACACGGTCAGCAGACCTCGTAGAATCTCTGCTGATACCCAATGACCTGAGAAAAGTAGTGTCAGGGTTCTTGACAGCAGTATATAAAAGACACAATCGGAAATGCCCTTCATGACGTCACCTTCCTTGTTGACACGTCGGCAGAGGTCAATGTCGTCGATGTAGCTGGTTACCGTTTCACCAGTTTACAAGGATCAAATTCGTAGGGGACGTGCGGCGCAAAGTGTCCACACTCCAGGGCGACCGAAAACTTCTGTGACGGTGGTTTTGAAACTCGCCCACGTTCGGAGGTAAGCTTCGTGATTTTTATACAGTCGAACCCGACTATAATGAACTTGGGTAAATCGAATTATCCTTTATATTTATCTACATTCGAAGAAGACAATGCTTTAACAACAATGCATAAGAAGATATACGACTACATCGAATAAAAATAGCTGGAACACTTGATATATCGAACATCAGGCCGCACAAAACGCCCCAAGAAGTTAGCGCTTCCTCAGGGAAGGGCACTTTCATCACTTTCCCACATGCGTTTAAAGGAGCAAGCGGTGTGAGTAGCGGGCACAGCGCGGAGAGAGTAGAAACTACCGCTTGCCATCACGTGCTTTCCCCCATGATTTCTCGTCACTGCACCGGCTGCTCGTTTGCGGGGTCGCCGTTCGCTTCTCCGGTCAGTTTGTTAACGTTGTGGGTGCAGTAAAACAGAATGACATGCTGCTCCGCCCAACGCTGGCGATAATGAGTACAGTAGAACGTGGGGAAAGGAAGTCTGACGTCGCCCCTCCGTACGGAATCCCAAGAAGCATGGTGATTATGATATAAAAGAATAAGGCCGAAATTATGGCCAAGGCAGACTAGACACTTCACGTGCTCGGCGAGCACTCACAGCTGCCTATGAAAATTCTCAGGCGCTATTTACATCGATACTCGTTTATCGCGTGTGACCCGCCCCTGCGTATAACCCCGCATCCCCACTTACAAACGGCAGAAACATACAAAAAAACGTGCATTGCTGTGAAGTCGTCTTCCTTGCATTATCGTCATTAATGATATCGTCAACTATTTCTCCGCAATTTCCATCGAAAATTCAATAGCCTAATTAAAATATGTATATCGAATTATTTGGTGTATCGAATTTTCGCTTTTAGCTGAGATGCGGGTTCGACTGTGCCACAACTTGGTCACACCGGTTAACGAAAAAATGCGTTCCTGAGCTGCTGGGGATAGTCCCATTTGTTCCTGATGCTCGCTTTTTCATAAGTTGTCAGTGAATCTTCAACGTATTCCTCATGGGTACCCTGAAGATGTCAGGATCTCACTATCAGGATATTTTTTTCAATTCTTTCCTTTCTTTCTGTATATTCCTTTTTCCTTCTATCTGTTTCCTTTTATCTGTCGCTTTCTTTCTCTGTTCGTTCTCTCGCCCATCCCAGTTATTGCGTGCCACCCCGCATAAAGAGGCGCAGCGGGAGAGCACGCGCCGGGCGCACGCGTTCGGATAGGGACGCAGACGATGAAGATGGTGAAGAGTGCGCGCCAGCATGATGATCATTGTTTCCTGTCTACAACACGAAACGGGCAAACGTCGGGCACAACAGCTCGGCTGTAAAACTAGTTAGCAAGAAATTATTCGAAGCGTGCAACCGGGTATGCGAAGCTGCGAACGCCGCTCCGCACCGCGATGCGCTAAACAACTCGGCAACACAGCATACGGCCCTTCCCTTCCCTTTCCGCGCAACTCCTTCCAACCCCCTCTCCGGCAAGCGGCGCGCCTTCCGACGACGCGCCCACCGCCTCGATGGCGCGCCGGCTTTGAAGTCAGTTAGAAAGTTTCGTGTTTTCCTTTGGTGAGGCGTGCGTTGGCCTTCGTGGGCATTTTCATCGGGCTCGCTCGCTGTGTGCTTGTAAGGCGCGATGTTTTACGACTCGCGCTGCATAAGCACATGTCTTGCTATACAAGCATGTAGCTTACACTTCGTAGTTTCTACCCTGTGGCAGCGAGCTTGTGGTATACCGTACAAGTTGACGCGTTTATTTGTTCAACAGATATTGCTCTCGCAATACAAATTACTAATTTAACAACGCTGCAAGCGTACTTGGAAAAATGTGAGACAGGTCGTACAAATCTATCTGCCTATATGCCAGGAAACCGCACTTACATATGACTTTTGAGGCAGACACAGTATTTCGTACACCATGATTGTGAGCCCGGTTAATGTAGATGAATGCGGCATAGTGCCATTACGTCCATGTCTGTGCTGGGCGTCCCTACAAACATAGGCAAATAAATTATTTCTGCAAAATATATTAGCCTCATAATCCTGGCTCTACTGTGCAGATATGCTTACCACGTATTGCAACAGATAATCCAGGTTTGTAGTATTTCATTTCTAAAATAATATACTCAGACACGTTAGTATTGGTACTACTGAGTGCAATGTGCTAAATATCAGGATAACATCTTTCTAAAGAACAAACAAAATTTTGAACGCTCTCGCTAATCCAACCAAGGAGTTGTCTCTGCCCCGAGGGAGTTGTCAACTGCGACGGCGGAGTGGGAACAGTGGTCTGCGGCCTTTTGGAGCGTCGGCGCCTTCGCCCGTGCAACACTATGCGACATGCTATGAAGATCGTTGTCGCCTCTGCTGAATAATCGTCGCGGTCCAGCTTCAGACTATGGTTGGTAGAGCCAGGTAGAGTTGTGATGTCGTGGAAGCTGCCACCGCCTCTTATTTATACCAATGTCCTGAAGATAGCTCCGGGAACCAGTAGCTGCTGAGGTAACAGCCCCACCAAGTGTTCTTCCACCACGTGCTTCCTCGGCTGCACCAGCTGGCCGACGACCAACATGACCACCAACGAACCGCCGAACGCCAGAAGCGCCGAGAGGAAGAATGCGATCCCAGTTTTCCACGATCTCTTGGCTGACGGCTCAGTCGCGAGGCTGATTCCGAGGTGTTCCGACGGCACGAAAACAATGGTAGCATTCCCTTCAGCCTTATCCATGCCTGTTTCGGTGTCGCGATGACTGACTGGCGGTGCTACGCCAAGGCAACGTTGGCGCGGAGCTATGGCGGCTGAGAAAGGCGCCAGTAGGTAATGGACCTCGGTGACGCCGGTGCATGATACCGAAGTTGGCGGGATCCAGTAGTGCGGTGACATGGCCGGCGCCGAGGTACTTCCTCGGGGGTGCTGCATGACAGCACCTCTAAAGATCAGCATGTCTTTCACGACAGGTTAACGGTTGAGTGGCCGCGGACCAGACTTCCAGGGATATTCGCTCGCACTTCGAGCGAACCTCGCTGATATCTTGCAGCAGGCACCGTGGTGATCGCTTGCTTGCTTGCTTGCTTGATCCTTCCTTCTTGGCTCTTACCGACTACGGGGGATTGGCCATGAAACCTGCGGTTAATAGAAGTGGGGAAATTTAGAATTTATAAGAAGGAAAATGAACTAATCGGCCGTGTAGGGTATACAAAAAAAAATTGAAGAATTAGTAGTTTATGCGCTAACAAAAATAGGAATGTGCCAATCATACGGAATACAATGAATTAGCGGGAGGAAGTCGGATGTACCAAATTTTGAGAATAATAACAAGGAATTCTTATTGTGTCTCTAAGAAATACGCATACGGCTAAGCAAATGTTCTTGTTGCTGTGGCCCAGAGAATATGCCTCAAGTGAAAGAATATTTTCTGAGTTAACAGTAATTCTTCACTTTCTGAATAACGTTTGGAAACGTTTTTAACACGAAAGTGTTTTATACGTCATATCCATCATAACGTCATATCCGTGACGGCTCAACTGACGTATTTCCGTCACGGATATGACGTTGTAAAATATAAAGCCTAACAGTGGGCAAAGAAAAAAAACAGAAGAAAAGTTCCGTCACTGGGAATCGAACTCGCGACCCCTCGCTCCGCAGCGCGCAGCGCGAAACGATTCGGCCACGGACTTTGAAATGCTAACTGCGAGCTATTTATATACACCATTTGCCGGTAACGATGCTGAGAGATCCGTGTTACAGCGTGTTTTCGTTATCAGTAGCGAGATGGCGCGAAGGGCTCGAAGAGCGTGCTTTAAAAGTCGCCGCCGTCGCGACGAGCGCCCGCCTCTACAGGGCGTGGTGGCTCATGCGTGCGCTTATCACGTGATTGCGGTGGTTCGTACGTCTTGCGTTGAGAGCAGGAAGGTCACTTGGCCCACTGCAGCGGCCGCTTTTGCGGAAGGGGCGTAGTGCTCACGCAGAAATGTTACAAATGTGACAGTTCGCTCTCATCCTGTGTATGTTCGTTCCGACGTCTTTTCGTCCTTTCTGCTTGAGCAGCGCGTTGCAAGTTTCGAGCTGCTTGCCGTTCTTCGCGTGACATTACAATTTGTTGCTGTAGCATTCATTCCTTCGCCCTTGGGACGAAAGAATGCGCAACAAACGCTCAACTACGTCAGTGAAGACACGTTTCACTTTCGTGTTATCCCGATTCCTATGACAGATGGATCAGCCATGTTTTTTTGCTAAGACTAGTGGAACGACGGCAAGTCGCCCTGAATGCGAAGGAACATAGGCTTCTTTGTCCTTGTCCACATGGCAAGCAATAAGCACGACGTTGATGCTGTTAGAGTAAGTAGCATTTGCATATTAGTCTATCTTTATTAGCTTTGTGTTAAAAATGCCAGTACAATAAATACAATAACGTGATGGTTTATAGCAACGTAGGTTAACGGTAAGTGGACAAAGTTGCGTATTACAGTGCTCTTTGACAGGAAAGAATCTGAAACAACTATTTGTGTTGTTTATTTGCGCAGAAAAAAATGACGAAACGTTATATCGAAATAAAATTCTGGAGGCGACCCTAATCCTAGACTTTCTGTGTCTGGTGGGGAACTCGAACGTCGGCGTTAGTGTGCCGCTTGGAGTTTTGCGCGCTGCCGAAGCGGATCTGAGAGGCCACGTAGAATGCAGCGCGTTGCTAGGACCTGCTCCAGTAGGTGCCGCAACGATTTGCTCTGCTCACAGTCCATCAATGAGCTCAATGAATTAGCTTTCAAAGATTATACTGAGAGTTAACTGGCCTTCGTCTTAAGTTATGCTCAGACACCACATGTATCCAGTATAACTGTTAACTTGAACGATAGGCATACATTTCTATTTTTAAGAATACTTTTTATGATATTCCGAAAATCGGATGTTCTCGACCGCGTATGCTTGGAAGAGAAACAGGAGTGCCAGTGAATAAGGCTATGCGCGACATATTATGGTTTAAGTGATTGTGTAATTCTTCAAACCAATATATATGACGGAACGAAATCCCTATTGAAGGAATTGGTTGCACCTGCCATCGAAAACACTGATGCCACATATTTTTTATCGCGATATACGGGATGAAAGATCTCACGGCAAGAGAGAGAGAGAGAGAATGAACTTAATTGAGTTCCTAGGGAAACGGACCGTGGGAACATTATAGGCCCCTTCGAGTCAGTTCGGTGGCTCCACCCAAGTCGGAACCGGGAGACGGAGTCTCTGGGCGACGGTTCGGGCCCTCTGGGCAGCCTTGAGTTGCTCCGTGATATTGGCGAGCTTTCCCAAAAGCAGAGTGTCATCATTACAGCGGCGGCATACAGGTCATTGGGATTCTTGAAAACGTGGCCTAACCAGATATTGACTTATTGATGGGCGTAAAATAGTTCTGGACAAAATGTTCAATCAATGAATTTCTCTTATACATATGTTAATAGCGGTTCATACTATACTGCATCACTTGGTGGCGAAAATACAGAAAGTTCTGCCGCATGTTACACTCTCTGTGACACTTGAAGGCGAAAGACTCTTTCACACTTGTTGACGCATTTTTACATAATCGGAGACGAGACTACCTGTAAGACATAACGAGCCACCGTATAAGAGGTCGGTTAAGTTGACGTTTGCCGCTAATTGCAGTGTCCGCCCACTTTTGATTTTGACTACCTGAGCGGATATGCACAAGACAACAGGTCTACATCTTCTAAACAGCTGTCCAGGAATGCCAAGCTAAATTTTATCAATGGCTTTGATGGCTGAAGCTGCTCAAGGCCTGAAAATTGATACGGTGTCGTATCTCCTCGGTTGGACTCACAGCAGAGCCTGTAGCACGCACCGCGGTCCTCCATTTAAGTTTTTCTTGCAGAAACTGAACGAGCTCATGACGCTGCCATATCAGGTGCTATCAATTTCTGTGGTACGACGTTTTCAAGACTGAAGAAACAATTGTAGCACGGTGAGATAAACGCTCATATGCCTCTCTTTTGTGCTGTCCTCAACGTTCAAAGTTCTATAAACACTGGTTCCGCGTGTGCTGCTTTTTATCTTTTTTTTTGGTCGAGCGCAGAAGTATGGGGAAGACATTAAAGTTCACCAGAAACGGTGTGCAAGAAAGGGTGGGTACTGTATTGCAGCAGAGGAATCCCATATAAGAGCTCAAATCGCTGCGAGTGCCCGCTGCTGAAAGTCGCATGCCGCCGTTTTAAAACACACCTCAAAACTTTGGGCAAGAGCCGCTATGAAAAAATGCATGTAGGGATGGGTGTTTCAGCTCAAATAACGTGAAACCTCGGGAGGGACGAAACACGCAGTGTGCGCTAGTGTTTCCCACAGCAAAGTCTTCACTCTTTACTGCTTTACTCGCCACCGATACACTAACCCACCATCACTTTGCAGGTATGTTTCAAGACATGATGTTTCAAATAGATGGCTTTATCGTAGCAATGAACGTTTGTGTCTGGTTTTAGCTAAGAAACTTGAGAGCTTTGGTAAATTTTGTCGGGGATTCTGACACCTCTGCTAAGTCAAGCGATGTGTTAGGCAGTAACGACGAACCTTTAACTCACAATATGCATAGCATTCACCGGATGCGAGTAGTGAGATTAACAGAACTTTCGCGGCGCAAAGCCTTTTATGATGTACCGTGACGACGACATGACACACAGACAACGCGATACCCTAAGGTGCTTCGCCCCTAATAGAGCGTGACACTGAACCAAATCGAACGCGACAGCATGGAGGATACTTCACGATAGCTAGCGCTGGCAAATACACTTGTCGCTCATACGCTGCTCATAGAGGAAATGTGTGTGTACTTACTGGTAACTGTTAGCTCCTCTGCGACGTAGTTCGTAATCTCGTTCTTGGGAGATGAGATTTGGGACTCCACCAGAAGAAGATGAGATTTGGAAGACTAGATTTCGGACACCGCCATTATAACGGGTGCGCATCTTGTCGCACAGCCATGGATGGTTCTTAATGGGATCGATCAGAGTCTCAGGTGGCCCTTTGGCCGCCATGGTCCGCATACTTAAATTTACGACCGGATGTTCGCAAGCGGAAAGATGTTCCGCTATCCCGTGACGAAAAAATATGTATCGCGTGGCGAAAAAAATTGATCGGAGAACGATTTTCTCACTGCCAGGTTTCCCAGTAGCTCAAACGGCGAAGGGAGCAGATTTCTAGTAAGTTCTACCGTTTTCGCCCTCTTCGGGACCAAGTGCGAACGTGCCTTTAACGCGGCTCCTCGCGTGACATGACGCATGACTAGGCAAAACAGTTTCAAGCAAGCACTGGCGTGGCTCCGGTAGAACACCTGATTGCCACGCATAATGCCTGTAGGAGATTTGTGCCCGAACCCCTGGGTTTTATTAGTAAGCCATGCTTCTAGACAATGCCGATGTCATAATTTAGCTATAGAAATTGCAGAGCTTCTTCAGGTTGCTTCAAATAATGGCCACCTCATCAGTTTCCAGTGGATTCCTGCGCACTGTGGCGTGATGGCAACTGAGGAGGCGGACACTAAAGCCAAAAGAGCCTTAAACAGTGCCCCTGAAGTGCGCATTGCGTTTTCACGACCAGACGCGAACGCCCTGCTTCGGTGCGTAATGCGCAGCTTCCCACTTTAGCACTGGTCTAAACCGGAGCGACGACACAGGCCACTGCACAAATGGGACCAGGAAATGAAGTTCCGCATGCCTTGTAAATAAAGCGACACATCGCAAGTATGATTCACCGGATTCGTTTTGGGGTGGCCTTCACAAGACGTTATACACACCTCATCGGCTGTAGTGACACCGGTCGCAATTGTGATCACTGTCAAGTGCCACAAACACTTCAGCAAATACTTTCTGCCTGCCCAGCATACGGACTTGACCGGCAGAAATTGGTTTCCGCGACTGAATGATTTTATAACAGGCCAATAACTGCTGAGCTTCTGTTGGGCCCTTGGCCTGACACCAACAGTGCAAGTGTGGTCGTTTCAGCGCTCACAGCTTCCCTGCAGGCCACCGGACTGGAGGCGCGGGTATAGCACGTAGCGCCAAATTGACGGTGCTCTATATACTCACCTCTCTAACTCACCATCGTCATTCATCGCTCTTTTAACTCCCCTTTCCCTTCCCTCCGTGGGGAGTAGTAGGCTAGAGCATACTATCGCTCATGTCCGACCTCGCTGCCTTTCTGTAAACCCCTCTCTCAAGCTTGTACGAGTTAGATTTCGGTGGCGGTGGCACTATTCCCGAGAAAGCGGGCGCCGCCGAGTGTACAGAAAAGCGGGTGTACAAAAATAGGCCTTCAGAAGGTGTTCCAGTCCCCTGCGCATTTTACGCTGCTTGCTATACCTGATGCTCCTTCGATCATCGGACTGTCGGTGATCAGTCGTTTATGAAATGGAAATCTGATTTTTTATTGAGATCACTCGTGACTTCACGTTGAGACATTTCATTGTTGTGTTTTATTGTTGCATTTCATTGTCAGAGAGAGAGCGAGAGAGAGAGAAAGTTCCATTCTGAAAAACGTTCGGCAGATCCCACGCCTTGTGGGAACCTGTTTTATGCGAAGTAATCAGCGAGTAGTTGTCTATGCTGCATTTTTGGCTTAGAGCCAAGCGTTACGACGCGGATCGACCTATTTCTGTAAGCGTAGTAGTTGTGTGCACATCGTGACCTTCCCAGGTGTGTCGACTACACTGACGTTTAAAGGGCAACTTATGGCCTGACGTAACGTCAGCGATAACTTTACAGCTCAGACCTAAGTATTATCAAAACTGAGTGTACTTTACCGTGCGATGATGTGAATATCATACGTACCATTTGTTAGCCTATTCCTCCCTGCTCGAGCAACGGATGAATATAGCTTGCTGAACCATGTGAATAAAATGCAACGTTTATTAGACATCTGTGAAAGCGGAACCAACACTGGAACCACAATTGACGTTGACCCGGCATGACTCCTGTGTCGTAGGAGTACATATATAGTACTTATTGCTGTGTTATAAAATTAGATAGCCAGCGCTGCAACGACAACAGACGCTGCACTGACATTACGCCAGCATAGGGTCTTTTTAAAAAGCAGTTTCAAGACCTGGCGTAGTTCTGTGGTAAAATGCCTGACTGCCACGCTGGCTGCGATTCCTGCTGGGATCCCGATTTTGATGCTTTACATTCGTCGGGTCAACGCTGCCGAAGTCGGTTTTTCCTTACACTCTCACATTTAACTTACCGATGTCTGTTCTCGCCGTAACTGGGAAGATATAAACTGTCAATCACCTGTGGCGCATACCCGCTTACCGCGGCCCGTGGTATACGGGTATGTGCCGCACGTGTCTCGGGGAAAGGGTCGGACGACGTACGCGACAGGATGTTCACGTTATTCAGGTCATGACCAGGCAGTCATATTCGCCAAGCCTCTTACCATCCCAGGCCAATTATGGTCTACACCAAGCGAAAAGGGCGATCACGAGAGCACCCAGACGTAGGCGGCGAAATAGATAGATACGTAAATAGAAACGTTCAAAGTGCCTTAAGCTCGCTAAGAAATGCTTCGCATTTGAAACAGAATTCTGCCGGCGTATATAAAGGCGCCTACATGCTACTCTGTATAGCGGAAGGGAGTTGAGGACAGAAAGGGCCTCAGAGGAGGAGGGCAGGGAAAAACAAGAAAAAAGAAAATATGAGTGTAGTATGTCGATGTCACAAGGTAATGATTGTGATGTAAGTTACATTACAGTTTATCAATTAGGTTAATATCCTGAAGGAACCTGAACAGACATTTTAAAATTTGATATTGCTGAGAAGGAGAAGACGTAGGCCCAAGTATTTTCCCTAGATCTAGCGGTACTTGCAAGTTGAGCATATATACTTCTTTCGAGAGAAGTTCTTTCTTCTCTGTATACCTGGCGATCTAGCAAAATATGTTCTGATTCTAATGCACAGCAGTTGTCACAGTGTGGGTCAGTGGTCAAACTAAGGCGGCACACGTAGCTAATGGGGAACGCTTCGTTGAGGCGATTGCATTGATAGAACGTCTCAAGGTGGTGAGGAAGATGATGCGAAAGTCTTGATTTCAAGTCAGGGTCTATGGAGCAGAGAAAGAGGCCTTGAGGCGAAAGATTGCTCAATTGATCCTTTTCTCTGTGGGCGTAATGCTTTGCCATTACTGACGCATCTGATTTACTGAAGTATGTTCGCCGAATTTTCCTTAAATACAAACCTCTATGTACAGAAAGATTCGCTTTTCATGATTTCACGCATGATCGTCGTTGCTGCCTGTAGAAACAGGACCTTTGTGCCGGCATGCACGAGGGTAAAGACCCAACTCCCGGCATGGAGGAAGGACGCTTGCCGCCATTTTTCTAAAAGGGGACGGGCTACTCTTTTTTTGCGTTAGTTACAATTTTTCGCTCACACAGAGCGACCATTTTTCTTTCTTAACCCATGCCGCCGACACCGACGCCGAAGACAACACCGCAATTTAAACAATATTTCGTCAACGTGCGAGGGGCGTTCGAATAGTTCGTCTTTTTATAGCCGTATATTCATTGGAGGTGAAGACGATATGCATACACAAGGGCACACAGTTCTACAGGTTCCGTAGAGCATAGAAATTGTATTCTAAGTGGCACCGCCGATATAAAAACAAAGAACGGCAGCTGCCACAAGGAAAGTTGGCTCTAGCGTGAGGGGTGGTTCGTTTTGTTCAACAGTTCAAGGACACCAATTCAAGGACATTTATATGGACTGGGTACCGGTGTAAAGTGAACAGTCACAACTCTCGCACCTATGAAGTTGTTTTGCAATAAACATTCGAATTCACTATGTTGACAGGGGACGCGTGATCGAATCCCGGCAGCGGCGGCTGCATTTTCGATGGAGTCGAAAATGTTTGGGGCCCTTGTACTTAGATTTAGGTGCACGTTAAAGAACCCCAGGTGGTCAAAATATCCGGAGCCCTCCATTACGGCGTCTCTCATAATCATGTCGTGGTTTTGGGACGTTAAACCCCAGGTATTATTATTAATATTATTACTATGTTGACAGGAGCCTTGTGTGACGAAGAACGGAGTTACTAACGCTAGTTCGATGGTGAGGTACAATTCAAATGGAAGATCTACAGTGAATGACGCACAGCAGACTTAAGCAACACAGCAGCATGTGTACGGCAGTGCATATTTTTATAAACTGCCACTAATATACCATTTTCTTTCATGTGCTTTCTTGTTCATGCCTATTCTGAAAAGAGTTAAGACGCCCGTCATAATTTACTGATGAGACATGACAACAAGTTTTTTGGTGCGTGCTGGCGCCACCTGACCAAAACTGTCCTAAACACAATAACGGATGTCCAGTGGAATCATGAATTCTTAAAAATTTTAAGTGAAGTACGGACTGCTTAGTAGGCTTCATAGGCAATACGCCCTATTCAATAAAGGAATAAAACTTCCTTAAGGCGATAAATATTGAACGTTAACTGCTGAATCTCGAGAGAGTTAACAGCATTACATAGAAGTATATAGCATGTAACAGTCAGGTGCAGCGACACAGCACCGATAGTTCAGAAGCCGGACATTTACGCGTTCGGCTCTAAATTTAAGGCACCCCATCACGGTACAATTAGCGCATTCACTAGTTCAACTCTGGCGCAAGTGGAAGTAGTGTGTAACTAAAGTTGAGATGCGCTCAGAACGTGAAATGAGCATAGAAGGTAAGCAGCGCTTGGCACTCAAATTAATGACTGTTCTTGATTGTTCTTTCTTCAATGCGCCAGACACTCCTTCCAGCAAGTTATTTGGTAAAGTCTAGTTTACTTATAACGGCAAATTGCACAGAGTAAGCGAAGTGAGACAGACACAGACATTCACTTTAGAGTCATTTTGTATTGCTACCAATCACGGTGGCGTAAAAGGATATATCTAAAAATATGGTCGATAAAATTCACGAAATTGTATGCCCTGCATCACTACTTAGGCTTTCCCTTGTCGCTTATTGAGGGACGGCGGATCTTTGACGAACTCCGCTTGCCAAGCGACTGCTGCGACGATTTTGACTGAGACTTGTCCGCCGAAGCTGATTGGTCGTCGCTAGGCTTACCGCCGTCGGAGCCCTTCCCGAGTGTCGCGATGCTGGCTCTGCGCTTCGAAGTAGAGGCCGGCGACGCGGTCGCAAAGTCAGCCGGTTTCTTGCCCGACAAGTCGGTGAGCGACTTCACGCTTGGCCTCCTGCTGCCCGCGTGCGCTGCAGATGCGACGGGCTCGGACACTACCAGTCGATCGCTGATCTGAGGAGGGTGACTTTCGGTAGGCAGGCTCGCTTTTCGGTGCGAAAGAGCGCTGTCTTCTTCGGGCTTCCGAGTGATGCTCTGCCGCCTCCTCAAGCCAGTGGATGCTGTTCCAGCTGCGAAAAAAGATCGCCTGTTTAGCTCGAGGCTAAATATAAAGGCACCACTTCACTGAAAGAACAGCTTAGGCACCGTAGGCTGACAACTGGTCATCAAGCAATGACTCGTGCATTGTCTATTCGCAATGCTCACGAACTATAGACGATTTTCTGCAGCTGGTTTGTTAAATCAAAACTAGATGGCGCCACCGCACCATGGCCGTCTGCATGGCCATCTTCCTGCTGTGGCCTTTGGCAGCGCTGCTCAATATGTCACCATCCGCGTCGCGTCGTCGGCTCGGCGTTCCCATGCGTCTGCGCGCAGGCGAGTAAAAGCGAGCAGACGGCAGCGCCGGAAAAGTAAACATGGCGGCACCTATGGATGCAGTTTGCTTCCGCCTCGAACTTATCACGTCGTCGTCCTGCGCTGTGTGGCCCGTAAGGTCAACACCTACGCATTTGTTTGCTTTATATTCGCGTCCTGAAGCTTCCAGAGCAATGTGCTCGTCGGTATTTTGCAGTGTTTCCAAGATTCATTCTCATATTGTCGGAGACAAGCCTTAGCAGGCATGACTAAATAAACACAGCTGATCGCAATAATAAAGACAAAGCATACCTGACGCTTTTTCTCCAGCGATGGCCGATTTTGCCATTTCTTTATTGCTGTGAGGACAGTGGGCGAGTAGCAAACGTGAGTTCGGATCGAAGCGGGCTGTCGCGTCTGCATGAGTGCTGCCATGTTGGCTAGTAGCCACAGCTACTGGCGGTTGCTAATACAACAATTAAAGGCATACACCATAAATACGAAGTAAATTAAACATATCGCTTTTCGTTGTGGCGTGGTACGTACCAAACAAACGCATATGGCTCAACGTTTTCAGCTTTGAGGCGATTGAATGTAGAACTATGTTTTGCTGCGCAAGCATGTGTCTTGCTAACACCCTGCTGCAACCAGCTTGTGTGGTACGGCCACGACCGCTTCGCTGGCCCAATGCGTTGGTTGGGGCAAATGGCTGGAGGAAGGGCAGTTACGATCACGTGATCAAACATGGCAGCGCCCGTGCGCCCCTGCGGAAAATCGTCTATAGGTGGCGCGCCGTGCGATTCAAGATGGCGCCCGCTGTAGAGTCAACCAGTCTGTTAGCATAAGAACAGCTAGGACGTGCGGACGTACCGCCTGTGCCACGTTCACCGGATGAAGTCGAGCTGCACTGAAATAGATATGAGACCAAAACACTTTTCCAAACCATCGATAGTGCTAAGTGCCCGCCACCTGACTATTTGCTGCGGTGTGAAAGGTAAAATTTAGCTCCGTTACCTTGCATCAACGATGCCTTGCGAAATCCTGTGCGTGCTAGAGAAAACTACATGAACTAGAACTGGCGTATGAACTTAACGGCACTCCGAGGTAGTACGTACCGAGCCTGGCTAACGAATTTGCCGCAGTAGTAGGCCGCCAGCGAGTAGCGCTGTCGCTGCTACACGAGGCGGCATGTTTAAAGTACGTGGTGATGGTTTGCAAACATATTACGCCGTCATCATTACTTGCGCAGTAACTAATTGCGCAGACTCCATAGTCGTGTGCAATTCACTTCACTCGTATCTTGCAGGTTCGATCAGCATGATCGAAATATGAATATAAAAAAGAATGCACAGGTATGCTTTTCGCAACGTCGAAGAATTCGTCGGACAGCAATGCCGTTCGGAAGGTACCGCTGAAGTAGAGAAGTTACCTGAGAGGCGTGGATTGTGGCTGTGACTGCACGTTTCATCGCACTAACCATTTCGATTCACTGGTCGAGCTCGAGTGTGTTGACAGCATGCGGCGCTCCGTAATGTCCACAATAATTGCGCTACATGCAATGCACAAGAAAAACTATGACTTTATTTTCATCTCGCTAAAGGATACTATACATTAAATACAATCAAAGCGACTTACGAGCGTGTAAGAACATTAAAGGAGACGTGGAGTGAAACTCTCTTGTCGTGAGATAGCAGCTGATCGTTCATCGTCGCTGTCACTCTGGGTGCTTTCCCAGCCTTCTATGTGCAGTGAAAAATCCTCGTCGTCAAGATGGTTTCTTTCAACATCACTGCTGAAAGAAATCTGAAGAATTTCCTCCGCCGAACGACTTCGTCCACTCAGCGTCGCCATGTTTACAATTAGAAAACGTCTGGTCGTGGTGAACGTTTTGCTCTCAAACCGGTCAACAAGCAAATAGCAAATCTCTTGCCTTGTGCTGCCACCTGTCAACAAACGTACGAAAACAAGCCGCGCAGCGCTGGCTATGAAACCAACACAACACTTGTGAACGACGGCGTTGAGAGCGTTCGCTCCACGAAAGGCGTGGAGCGCATGCGTATTCGAGTGACTCAAACGTCGCTCGCACGATACGTAAGAGCGCTTTCCTGACAAAGGATAGAGGCTCTATTTCATGTATCGCCAACTTGAGATGAGCACATCGCGAGCCCGCGCGACCTCCCGCGTACAATGTTACGGGGTTCATGCACTACGAAAAACATTGACGAATGCTATATGCAAGAAAAACAGCGTGAGTTTCAACTGAAAATGTCAGACGATAATATTGAACTAACCTATGTGGCTAGAGACACCTATGTGCTGTGGCAGGGCTTAAAGTCAGGGGGGCTCGGGGGGCCCGCCCCCCTTACATTTCTTAAGGAGGGGCTGCATGTATGTGTGTATGTGTATATATAGGTCGCCGCTCTCTGAGCACCCCCCCTCCCTTGAAGGGAGACTTTAAGCCCTGCGCTGTGGGCTGTCATTGAAAGCGCGAGTTGCCACGTATTTTCACAAAAACTTCGCGTCTCGAAAAGAACGAATCAGATTTCTCGCGTCACGGGGGCCCCGGTTTGTTCACTGATGTAGGGAACATGTAAACTCGTGGTGTTCCTTTCTTGCCAACGCGTTAACACTGAGGCTAGCACAGCCGAATAAGAGAGTGACTGTGTAGTGCTGCCATTTTGCCTTCTACTAACCCTCCTCGAGGGGACGCTCCTGAATTCCGCTTGGCGGTGCGACAGTCTATGGGCATTGCGAATTCTTTCTTAAATAGTCTATTTTACGGATGTGTTTCGCTGCCGCCATATTGGGCTGTTAACCTTGCCGTTTGGTAGCTTTAACAACTAAGCGAACAGCCCTGCGGTGGTCGTATACAGGTGAAAATGGTTGGGTTGGTATGTTCGGCGTTTCCTGACCATATCTGCTCACGTCACGACATACAAAAATAACAAAATTTCGTTTACCACCCCAAGGTGGCGGCGCCCACATGTCTTACGTAACATAGTCTATACATAACGAAGGAAACCCGTCGCTTTCAAGTGAGAAATGGCAGTCGCGTTTGTGCATGTCGCGGTATCCAATGAAGGGGCCGAGGCAGCGAGCGCAGTCTGTCAAAGAGGGGAGGCAGACAGACAGGAGGTGAAGGTTTACGATCTTGGACAAAAATAATACCTGATCTCGTGTACGGCGTGCAACATATAATACGTGAAGCTAACGTGGCAACATGCTGCGAAGCGGGTCGCAGAGGATAGCACACTAGAGTGCCGCCGCCGTTGTAGCTTAGGAGGTGAGGCGTTGTTTTGCTATTATCACTGGCACTGGTTCGTTCCCTGACCACGTGGGCCGCATTACCATGAGGGCGGGATGCAGGAACGCTCGCGTATTTAGATTTCGGTGCAGTTTCATGATCCCCAGGTAGCCAAAGTAATCGAGAGTTTCCCGGTACGATGTACCTCATAACCACATCGTGGTTCTGGCGCGTGAAACGCAATATTGCAATTCTAAGGGGGTACGTGTCCACTCTCACAAGCGGAAGACTCGTTATATCCGCGCAACATAGCTCTCTGACTGCTCAAGCTCGAACACCAGAAAAACGGCTGTAAAGGATGGTAATGTTAACTGACGATAAAGTAGGTGGCATTGTGTACGCTGATGTGCTCATTAGATCCGTCACAATGTGCAACAACGACGGCTAGCGAGTGCATATTGTAAACTGAAGAATAACCTTGCATATGAAATAGCTTCATATACAGCCGTGTTGGATTTCATTTAGACAACAGAAACGCTGGAGGACGGGCGAGATTGTGCACTTGTAGATTTGGGAAGCTTATTAATGACCGCTATTGTAAAAAGCAACAGTTTCGCCGCAAGGGCAAAGCAAAGACTGCGTTAGCAAGAAATTGGAATGTCACACGTAGAACGACAAGCAGCTCGGACTTTGCTGCGCGGCGCTCAAGCACATGAACGCACGAGAAGAACACACACCGGGCAAGTGCGAACAAATAACTGTTACATCTCGACACTTGCAGCGTGCTGCTCAAGCACAAAAAAGGACGCTCCAAAAGAACGCACAGGTATACACAGAACCAGCGTGAACTAACAACAGTCAGAGTTGTTACTTTGTGTCTGAGCGGCGCGCTGGAAGTGTCGACTCTGCACAACCGAACGCTCTTGAATATTTCTCTTTTCTTTTTTTGAAAACTGCGGCGCGTGGACCCCTTTGCGAATCTTGCCGCGCGGTGGCATCTGACATAGTGTGTGCTTTGTGTTCCATATCGCGAGTGGATACAGAAAGGGGTGACTTTATCGTGCGCGTCTCAAGGGCAGCTTTGAAACTGAAAAAAAAAGATGTAGGAGCGTTACTTTAAAGCGCACTCTTCGCGATATTTCGCGGGTCATAGAACATGCTGAAGCACCTGCTGACGAATAGTGTTGTGTTGTGTTAACTCGGAGTGAATGTTGTAGAATCACGAACTCACCCGGCTTTTGTTGCATTTTTGGATCTGCTTACTGCCAGCGGTAAATGGTATATATAAATAGCTCGCCGTTAGTGTAATGGCAGTCCCGGGACGCGTGGTACAGGTGGTTAACGCTGCGCGCTGCGTAGCGAGAGGTCGCAGGTTCGAATCCCTGATCGCGCACTTCGTAATTTTTTGTTCTCATTTATTATTGATGCATGGCCTCCGGTGTTTATATAATTGCTATCGCAACAAATTTTTGCAAGGGTCATGAACCACCTCTCAGACTTGGTATGAAAACACATCCTGCGTATCACCAGAAATCAGACATTGCTATGAACATGTCAGCCAAGTCTTGCAGCTGTGCGCGGCAAGGATACCTCACACGCTGCCATTTACTCAGGCACCCACCTTTCCTACAGAGGCCTTCGGAGCTGCCGGTGCCCGCTGTTCGACGCGCAATAGCGGATATCATGCTATTACTCAATAGCCGATAGAAATCAAATGCGGCGTTTGGATCAGATTCGTTTGTTTTCCTAAGCG